>NC_072787.1:2700937-2970045 GCF_022539595.1 Amphiprion ocellaris | reverse complement strand
GGGAATCCAGGGTCAGGCGAGAGACCGGAGAGCTGGTGAAGGCCGGGTAAAGGCCAGATAGAGGCCGGTTAGAGGCCGGATAGAGGCCGGATAAAGGCCGGATAGAGGTCGGAGTAGAGGCCGGATAGAGGCCGGATAGAGGCCGGATAGAGGGCCGGATAAGGCCGGATAGAGGCCGGTATAAAGGCCGGATAAAGGCCGGATAGAGGCCGGATAAAGGCCGGACAGAGGCCGGAGCGGGGCTGGGAGGCAGGCACAGGCAGACTGGGGTCAAGCAGGATGGGGCAGTGGGCTGAGGGAAGCAGGCTGAGACAGGTCAGAGACCAACAGAGAATGCAGAGTATGAGAGTCTGTGATGTGGCAGTGTGTGAAGGAATGAACCGAGCCTTTATTGAGGTGATTGTGGGGTAGGTGAGCTGATCTCTGCAGCTGTCTCCAATCCTCACAATCTGGCTGATGGGAGAAAATGGTAAGTAATCCTGGCAAGTAAAACCCCAAGTTGTTTGTGCGAAGACAGAAACAAGACAATGCTTTGATTGTTGGCATTCTGAAGACACATTGTTACAGAGAAATAGTTTGTGGGATACTAAGGAGCAGTGGTTTGAAATATATAAATAACAGAGGTTACACAGGGTAACTAATGTTCCAAGGTACCCGTTTGAGGTGTTATAGTCACAAGGGGTGCTCCAATTTCCTTTGTGTATACATAAAAAGTCTGAAAGAAACAGTGAAGGAAAACTAAGTTTGTGCTCGATTTCAAATGCAACAACATAAATTGTTTAAAATTCCCGATCCTTTTAATCTCGGATTTTCTTACTTCTTTAAGAACAAGATAAACAAGAAAGAGAAGACAGAACAAAGTTGCTCTGCCTTTCTTCATTATACATTTGCCACTTTCGTAATGCAGATTTATTTATATTATGTAGACAGCATCTTTCTTTCAGTGGATCTAGGAGGCGCGCTGTAGGGCACGTTGTGGGTGTATATATGCTTAAATAGCTCTCAGTTCCCCCACTGTTGTACACAGGATCATCTCATTCTACGTCAGCCTTCATGCTTCACACAATAGTGAGCAGGATGCCTCGGTCTCCTTCTCTTCTCTGTACTTTGTGAAGGTTACTTACGCCTACGCACCTCCTAAACTTAATATCCCTTATAAACAAACTTAATTAGTGGGAAGTGATGTTTGCAGGGTTTAACTACGAGCTGTGCTGAAGGGTGGGGGTGGGGTGGTTGGCAGGAAAACAGCTGCTGATAATCACCCCTTATATTTCAGAGGCATTGGGGGTGGGGATGATGGATATTTTCAGTGTTGCTATGGTGGGCACTTGGCAAGTGGATGACATGGTGCGTGACAAAAGTTGCTGATAGTCGATGTGCAGAGAGTTGTCTTCAGTGTGTCTCAACCTTTAAACCGCTACAGCAGAGACACCGCATCAGTGTAATTGATTCTATTATTACTTCAAAGCAAGATTGTCATTAACAGCAGAATAGAAACTTTAAGAAAAAAGAAGGAAAAGAAAAAAAGAACTTTATGTGCTTTGTGGTTCACCGTGCTGATGTGAAATGTGGACAACAATAGCAAGTAGAGCTTGTGATCTGGATCAGATCTGGATAATTGAGCACACAAAGAAGCTGGACCCCAGATGTTCATCACAGAGCAGCGGTGCGTACAGGCTTTAATGAGTAGCGTATTTTATTTCTTGTAATTACACAAATAAAACTTGAAACAGTTCTTCAAACAATAAATTGTATGGGATTTATAACATTATTTTGATTCAGAAAAAAGACCCATTTGACTAAAATAGAAACCAAATGAAAACAAAAACTCAGCAGAGTGGACCTTAAGAGGGATTGTAAGCAGTAACGACAATAATTATGGTGTGTCAGAGAGAAGCAAATTGATTTCAGTGTGTCTCTAGTTGTTTTTTTTTTTTTAAATTGAGTTAATTTTTTTATAACTATTTCCCCCACTATTGCACATTCTTTAATACTGCTCTGCCTATAAAGGCTAGAGACTTTGCTCAGTTTCTTTCCTAATTTGTGATGACACGGACAAAAGCTTAGATTATTTTTCATAGGAGGACAAGGAGTTATCTGACAACCAGTTTGATGTCATCCTGCTTTCTTCTCTTGTGCTTTACCTGACTGATCACATCACACTTTACATTGTACTGTGATACTCTTACACAGCTCCAGTCTCTTTGGTTCTGTCAGGATCCTCACCCCAGCCTCGGCCTCAGCTCCTGCCTGACTCTCTCCCTTTCGCTCACTCTCCTTCTCCCACTCTTTCTCCGTCTCACTCGGACTTGCTTGCTCTCACTCTCCCTCTCTGTCTTGCTTCTTGTGCATGCAGGTAAGCCTGATTGCGGTGATCGGCTCACCTGTTCGCAGTCACTCCTTCACATAAAAGCCTGGTTCATTCCTCCACTCTGCCAGACCATTGACATTTATACTTTGTGTCCTTGTCAATCCCCGACCTGTCTCCTGCCTACCTTCTTTGACATTTCTTTGAATTAAGTCTGCTTTCACCTTAGTCTGGTTTAGTTTCCCCATTCTGTTTTGGTTTCAGTTTTATTCCTTTATTAAATAAAATCTTTGTAAGCCCTCGCCTGTCTCTGCCTGATCTGTGTCTGCAACCTGGCCTCCCAGACAGGGTCACATATGTAGTTCTTCATGCTTTGAGTTTAAGCACATTGAATGACCATGAATTTGTGTAAATTTACCTCAATAGATAAAGAACTGTATGGGATATGCAGCCCTTTTAAGACATAATGACCAAAGTTAAGAGGTTCCAAAAAAATTGGGAAGATACACATAAAGTTACACAAAATCATCATATCATGTATTTTGAGAAAATCATTTGCAGTCAGTGTCTACCTGACGTCTTGGACCCACAGACATCAGCAGTTTTCTGTCCTCCCTGGTGATGCTCTCCTAGACCTTCTCTGCTGACACCTTCAGCTCTCCCTTCTTTAATGGGAACTGCTGCTCAGTCAGATTAAGATCAGGTGATTGACTAAGTGAATCAAGGATTTTCTAAATCTTCCCTCTGAAAATCACTTTGTTCGCTTTGCCCATATGTTTAGGATTGTTGTCCTGCTGAATGATGAAATGTGGCCCAATGAGTCAAACTTGTCAGAATACTCTTCTGTATCTCTACATGAATAAATGCCAGCATGTCAGTTACATTATCAGTCATACACGCTCAAGTCATAACAGCATCATGTTGGATGGATGAACTGATGCTTTGTTTCATGTTTTGTTTGTTTTTCACTACACTTTTTTATTATTTTATTTTTTTACAGCATTTCAGAAGAGTTTGTTTTTTATTTAATCAGTCACAGAACTATGCTGAATCTTCTGAGGTTCTGGTTATGAATCCTCTTCATCATTGGCATAGAAGCATACAAATGCAATGACTTTCTGCTGATGCACAAGACTTGTACTCCTGGGTTGGCTGCTTGCCAACTGTATTGAATATCTTTCTGCTAGATTTTTTTTTCTAAACAAATACAAAGTACATTACATTAGACGATACAAAAAAGTGGCTGCAGTGAATCAGTTGAATCACTTCTGTAAGTGTTTAGTCAACAGGAAAAGTGAGGCCTACAGTATAAAACAGAAGTGAATGCACCTCTGTACAATCTTATAACTGTCAAATGACTCAGAATACATCACCTTACTGTAACTGCATTACTCCTATATTTAGCAGTAGGGCATTTGATGTTATGTTGAATAAATAGTTGAGATTTGCTATATTAAAAATACAGGCCACCGAGTAGGGAGTTAATGCGACAAAAGTCAGTATACCTTCAGTACTTTGTATGTCAGTCCTCCTCAGTATGGAAGATACCAGTGTGTCTGAACCAGTGTGAGATGGAGATGTTCTGCTATCCTTCACCAACATTTTTGTTTTTGACATGCATGCATTTTCAATATAGTTTTTCTAAAGTATTTATCTTTGATTGCTTATAAGAGGAAATATTCTGCTTGTTACCTTAGCAACAATTCAGATATCGAGAGGTAGAGCAAATTAGCTTTAAAGTGATTTTGCACTCAGGTGCTCTCACAAGTGTTCTTTACTTGTCTGTTCAGTTGAACCAAAGGCAAAGCAGATATTCTACATAATAATACATGAGATGGACCTGTAAATTACATGCATAACTAATATTAGCTGCCAGAGACAACATTATTTTACCTAATTCTGTGTTGCAAAGGTCACGACGGGGCTGAACAACAGAAGAGAACTTCCACAGTCCATCCAGCAGCATCAGATGTGATGAGTACCAGCAGGAGCAACCTCACTGAGTGAAATCCTCCCCTCACATTCAGCTTTGAAAACTATGAAAATACTCCACATCAGTGTCACTGCGCTCTCTGTTACCCAAAAACACATGCACACCATCCACATAAGAGACGAGAGTTGAGGGGTTGGGTGGGGTTATGACTGTTATCCCAGTCTTTGTAGTAAATGGCAGAGAGGAAGAAGGTTGAGCAGAGGAGTCAGTGAGGCCAGAGAGAGGACATTCACAGATGTCTTAATAAAACCTTTAGCTCCCTCCTCTGTCCTCTGACCACCCTTCTCCCTTTGTACACTGCAGACCTCCCTCTCTATCTCCACCCCTGCACATACCCCCCTTTCTACTTCATCTCTCTTCTCTGTCTTTTTGTCATTCTCTATCTTTCCTCTCTTGTCTCTGTATTCAGCTGCCTTTAAAGCCTTTAAATTAGATCTTTGCCTCTATGTCTCCTCACTTCCACTGTCCTTCATCATCACACCCCCACCCCTGCCGCCACTCCCACCCATTCTTTTAACATCTAATATCCTCGCCACATTCTCCTGCACTCCTACATCTTATCTATCTGCTTTGTGGCCTTGTAGCAACAATATTGTTCCACACATTGTAATATTGACAATGTTAGAATAGTAAGTACTGCACAAAGTACAATGCCAAATAAAATGGAATAGCTGCCAACTGCATATTTATAAATATGGATGGAGTGAATATATGTTCTTTTCTAGAATGAGAATCCTGCTTGAAGAAGGTTTTGTTTTATGAGAATGTTCTGTTTTACAGGTTGTTTTTAGCCTCCTTATTGCAATGCTAGAGTTTTAGCTGTTCACAGTATGTCTGCTAATCACTTAAGGTCCATTTATATTTTTGTCTGTTGTAGTCTTCAGTTCATTTGACAGGGACAAAATTTTATTATTACACACAGCTTTGAAAAAATAAAAGCTGTAGTGATTTTCATTTTTATTATATATATATATATATATATATATATATATAGCATGTTGACACTACATTCAGTGGACTGTGGAGATGTGTCCAGCATTTTTTATTCTTTTTTTAGTTAATGTAAAAACAAAATAAAAAAAATTGCAATCACATAAATACGTGTAAAAATCCACAGTTTGTGCTTTGCTAAATATACTGTATTTGAATGTGACTCAACCCACAGTGGAGTGTGCAAACACAACCAGTGAAGAAGTACAAAAATGTCAATTACTTTAGAAACTACTGAGATATTAACACTGAGGGAATCGAATTATCACTTGAATATTTGCATTATGTGGATAAACCAGGTGAAATATTTTGCTAAATGATTTAAATGATGCACCAATGGAGTCGCCTGTTCTCTGGTATGCAATGGCACAGGTTCCCTCTTGGATTGGGAAGGTTCACCACTGTTTCATGTTTCTCTGTTTGTGGATAATATCTCTCACTGTGGTTCTCTGGAGTCCCAGAGCCTTAGAAATGGCTTTAGAAACCCTCCAGACTGATAAATGTCAGCGACTTTGTTTCACATCTGTTCTTGAATCTCTTTTGAACGTGGCATCATGTGCTGCTTTCTGAAACCCTTTAGCTACTTCACAATGAAGACAGGTTCTATTTAGTGAAGTTCAGATTCAGCAAGCCTGACAGTAATCATACGTGGGTGTGGATGGTAAAATTGAAACCAAAATGCCAAATTAATTGGGTCATTTGGTAGATAGGTAGCTAAGGGGGCAATTACTTTTTCATATAGGACAAGATAGGCTGGACAGCATTTTTTTCTCTTCAGAAATGAAATCATTATTTAAAAGCTGCATTTTGTGTTTTCTTTGGTTATCTTTGTTGTATATTAAGTTTGTTTGATTGTCTGAAACATTTATGTGTGTAAATATACAAAAATTGATGATTTCTTTAGTGTGTGTGTGCATGTGTGCACGTGTGTGTGTGTGTGTGTGTGTGTGTGTGTGTGTGTGCTTGTAAATATAAATGTGAGGACTCGAAATTGAATACACAGTCTTGTCCTGGGGAGTCACGAATTCATGGGGACAAAAATCGCGTCCCCACAAAGGTGAAGCATTAAAACATGTAGTAGAGGCGCAGACAACTATCTCCTGTGAATATGAGCGCAAGTCTTAGAAGTGACCATATCCGGTAAAATGTGTGTGAAAAGTGTGTGTCCCACAGCGCCCCCACAAAATATGCAGCCCGGTACTGCACGCCGGGGGGCGGGGCTTCGTCATATACACTCTGATGTACAAATAAGCTCCCAGTTCACCCGCACTACAAGGGGCGGGGCTTCGTCATGCACGCACGGCGTTTATGTAAATGAGCAGATGATTGACAGGTTCACAGACTGACCTTCTGTCAGCGGAAGGCAAGTTAAAAAAACAAAACAAAACAAAAAAAAGAACACGGAGGAGCTGCAGAGAAGAACCGGGTTGAACCGGAGTCACAGCCAAGGATGAAGTAGGTGAGTAACTTTGCTGGGGTGTTTTATGTTAAGTTTAATGAGAAACATCATGTGATTTATGTGGATTTAACATGAGTTTGGTGCTATACACGGTTACTTTGCTACGTAGTCATATTTGGGTAAGCTAACGTTATAGTCGCTAAATTGCAATAAGCTAATGCTAGTTATGCCAGTTATACACGTGTCTCTGTAAGATATTTGTTTTGTGTGGTTAACCATACTTCATGTTTTTGTTAAATACTTAGATTCGTGTTACTGTGTCATTTACACATCGTTTATTTTTAAAATGAATAGTGTTACTCAGGATTATGTATGCAATACGTGAGTTTGCTGTTAGACGGGCTGCGTTGTTAGCTCAATGATTGTCTGTGGAAGCTAACGCGGCTAAGAGCTAATTACCATACTTTGTTAGCTAAACAGCTATAAGCTAACACTCGTTACATGAGGTATGCACCATTTCTCCATAAATTATTTGTTTTGTGCAGACAGCTGCACTTCATATCTTGTTAAACTCTTGTATGTGTGCTGTAATGTGTATTACATATGTGATGCTGCACAAGATTATGTATGCAGCCAGTGATGTGTAAAAGGCAGTTAAAGAGAAACAACTGTTCTGCTTCACATAAAGTAAGACAAAAATAAGACTATCAGTGTAAATTAAATAATGAATGGTAGTTTACCTATGTGGTACAGCAGTCACATTTGATCAAAAAGCAGAGCTGATTCATCAGTAACCTGATTAAAAGGAAAATAATTGTCAGCTATTCTGCAATTTGAATAATTGAATTACATTTCTGGTTCCTGCTTCTTAAATGTGAGAATTTGGTTCTGTTTTTTGAGTGTTATATTACTGTAAATTGAATGTCTTTGGTTGGTTTGACAAAACAAGACATTTAATCATGTCACAATGGCTCTGAGAAACTGTAAGGACATTTAAATATATAAAAATGTTTTGTGACATTTTGTAGAAGTTTTAAAGTATCAGTTAACACCTTTGGGCAGAAACAGACAAATTTCAGGTGTGTGTTATGGAGTCTGGCTGGTATCATGGAGAAAGTTTAAATTTTTTATTTTTTTTTATTTCCCTAGATCTGAAAATGCCTCAAAAAGCAAATCATGTGTCAACTGAAGAGAGTGATGTTTCCGAAGTAAAAGTTGAGACACATAAGACCGATGATGTTTCCAGTCAGAGGAAAGGCAAGTCACGGAAGAAACAGTGCCGCTGAACTGAAGCTGCATCATTGGACAAACAAGTAAACATGGGAACCTGTTTTCATTGTGACATATTATACCAGTCAAAAATTTTAGAACTCCCCAATTTTTCCAGTTTTCTGCATGTTAATGTCTCATTGTACTCTGAAATGAAAGCATAGAACAAATAAACAAATCAAGTTTAAAAAAATCTATTTAGAAACCAAAATATATTCTAAACTTTTGACTCATCAAAATAGCACCTTTGGCAGATATAACAGCTGAACACACTGGTGGCATCCTTTCCACAATGGAAATGAAATATTCTTCAGAAAGTTCTTCCCATCTCTGTTGCAGAAGTTCCCATGATATGGAAGCAAATCAGACTCATCAGATTCTGAATTTTAAAAGCTGCTGAATTTCTTACTTTGAATTTTTTTTGCATCAAAATTTTGTATGTGAATTTTTTATGCCTGAATTTAGCTCATCAAAATTCTAAAAACCAGTTAAAAATTCAATGTCTTCAAAATTCGCCATCAAAAAATTCGATGTCTTCAAAATTCGCCTTCAAAAAAATTCGGTGTTCAAAATTCACCATCAAAAAATTCAATGTTCAAAATTCGCCATCAAAAAATTCAGTGTTCAAAATTCGCCATCAAAAATTCAATGTTAAAAAATTTGCTGTCAAAAAATTCGCTGTTCACATCTGGGGGACTCAGGCGTAAACAATCGATCCTGGCCAAAATCGAACCAATCCCCAGCCAATCACGTGGCGCTCCTCCGGTCATGTGACGCAGACGGTTCACCTCACAAGACCGGGGTCAACCACGGCTACCAGCATGAACGACGGCGCTTCAGTGAGTGTATTAATCCTTTTTGTCCTGTATGTGGTTTGTTTTTGTGAGAGTCAGTAAGCTGTAATGCATGCCATTAGCTGCGCTAGCACAGCGTTAGCCGCGCTAATACAGCGCTAGCCACGCTAATACAGCGTTAGCCACGCTAATACAACGCTAGCACAGCGCTATCACAGTGTTAGCCGCGCTAATACAGTGTTAGCCCCGCTAGCACAGTAATGAGGTCATACAGACAGCACGTTCTGCAGTTGGGTAGTTGAGTAACAATTTTATAAACGCACAAATGGGTGGAAGTGTGATTTATGCACCCAAAAATGCAGTTAAGTCACAGAGCAGTAGGGTTGCCACCTTTCAGAAATGAAAATAAAGGACGCCCACCACGGCTCCTTGGGGCCACAGTTCAGTAAAATCGGAAAGATATTCACAGATTCAGAATTCCACCATCAATAACTCATTATAAACGATGCCTCTTTTCCATCGCTGTAAGGTAGACAATGTGCTACAAGCCTAGTTTTATCAACAGTAGCTGTCTTTCAAGCTGCAGAAATAACATTGGTGTCAACAGGAGCCAGTTGAAGGCTGCAGTGATTTTGGTGACACTACAGTGTATCAGAGAGAAGCTATTGAATATTTGTCTCTCTTTGCTGTTGCAGCAGTTTTGCAATTTGCACACAGTCCCTGTTCACTCCATAGACATCAATGGTATTCATGCAGCTTGAAAGACAGCTACTGTTGATAAAACTGGGCTTGTAGCACATTGTCTACCTTACAACGGTGGGAAAGAGGCATCGTTTATGTTTTGACCAGTGTTGCCAACTCCTCAGTAAGGAAAGTAGCTATTGGCTGTCCTAAAAGTCACTAGAAGTCGCTAAATGATGTCATCGCCTAATTTGCATAATTTCCCGTTTGCATGTAATTGTAATCAACATTGTGGGAGAGACAAAAAGTGAGTTTAAAATACCCAAAATATGTTTCTGAACTAGAGGCTAAATGCAGTGATTTATTTTAGTGTGACAGTGAAGAAACATTTTCATTTCCATCCCGCTCTGTAAGCAGGACGGGATCTGCAGAGACTTTGATTCATCTGCCGTCTGGACATGGAGTGATGTGGGTCTCCTCTAATCAGACAGTGGGATGCTGCAGGTCACAAGACTGACCTCCTGTGCTTTGTGAAGGGGAGGAGCTCACAGCGCCACCTGCTGCTGGTTGAGGACAGTAACTGCAGAACGATGCCAGCTTTCATGTCAGACAGGGGCGGATCCAGATTAATTTTAGTGGGGGGCGGGGGGCACGGGGGGGTACAACAGATATTTTTTTTGGGGGGGGGGGGGGTGTAAGTTTTAAAGCTGCTACCGACCTCTCACTTTTACAAAGTTTTTTTCATGTTTTTTTTTTTGGCTCTTTAACCCAATAGGAAAGTTGTATATGACCTTTTCATTTTGGACTGTTAACATTCAAATTGTGATGGACTTGTTTCCTTGTTTCTGTGAATTACAACATCATTAGCTGCAACATCTGCCTGTTATGTAAAACTGGTAGCTCAACGACAGCATCCTGAGGGCAATTAAGTGACAAATATTGTGCAAGAACAGCACTATTACAACCCTGACAATTTCCACTTCTTAGAATGTTTACTGCCAATTATCACACATAAAACAAGAAATAATATTCTGTACTAATACTTCTGTACTAGCCAATACACAGTGAATAAATATTATCTGAAAGTCGGGTTATTGTTTTTTATCAGCACAATACAAAAAGATTCATGTTAGACATATTCCAGTTAAGACTAGAATATCATGATTTATGTAAATTTACCTCAATAATATGAATGTTCTGGTTAAGATTGTACAGTGATATTTATTATGTAAGTTTAACTGATTAAATTTAATGACTGCACTACAATATTATTTATTATTTAGATTTACATCATTATTATAATATTTAGGGTCAGACTCTACAGTATTAAGATTAAGAAATCAAATATTCTATAAAATGTAAATACACTGAACTCATTTGGATATATTTAAGTGAGACTCTACAATATTATTTGACACAAATCTATCTAAATCAAAATTTGAATCATTTTTACTCCAAACATTTACTGGACTGATTTAAACATTAAAATCACTCCTTTCTAATCCTCTGCTGTACGTTCAAACATGAGGCCTTAAATAGAAACACACAAGTATCTGATTGAAGGAACTTCTGCAGAGTCCTGGTTCCAGACCATGATGATAGAATTATAGACAAACTTTAACAAAAGCTGCCTGAGAGTTTACAGCTTTTTATCTTAGATTTCTTCAGTAATTTAATGAGAGTTATCAGCAAAAATCAGTTGTTCATTTGATGAACTTCATTCCCTAAAACATCCAGAATTGGAGCTCATATCTTTGGCAGCTGTAAAGTTTCTGCTCCTTCAAAGTTCACAACACAATGAATGAATTCCTAAAACACTCTCAATGCTGGAGAGCAATGTTCCCTGTAATTTTTCCTGAGTGTGAGCAAACACACAAACTCCCTGAGCGTCCCTTGGACCACTGTGAGCAACATCAGACGTGTGCACTGTGGTCACACCAGCATCACATCCATTCAAGTTACATGGTTCATTAAAAGAATCAAATTACAGCATTTACTTTACTGTTAAAACACTTTGTCAACAGGAGCCAGTTGAAGGCTGCAGTGATTTTAGTGACACTACAATGTATAAGAGTGAAGTTATTGAATATTTGTCTCTTTACTGTTGCAGTGGTTTTGCAAATTGCAGACGAACCCTGTTCACTCCATAGACACCAATGTTATTCCTGTAGCTTGAAAGACAGCTACTTTTGATAAAACTGGGCTTGTAGCACATTGTCTGCCTTGCAACAATGGGAAAGAGGCACCGTTTATGTTTTGACAACCTATATCTAATGAGTTATTGATGCTGGAAGTCTGAATCTGTGATTATCTTTCCAACTTTACTGAAGTTGGGGCCACTACCACCTAAGGAGTGACATATTTAATTTTGAAAAAAGAATTTAGCCATACTTAAAGCTTTAAGTGCTTTATTAACACGGAACTAAAAATTTTGTATTGTTTTATTATCACAGGTTCTGTCTGAAAAGAGGTGGCATCATTTTAAACAGTGAAATCAAACTAATAAAATGTAATGACCAACCAGTGAGCAATACCGGATTCTGCAAAAACATAAACAACTTTTTTTTAAATCTAAATCTTATCTAAACACAGTTAATGTATTAACTTATTTTTGTGTGTATGCATGTATTTATTGATTTATTTAGTCCTGTTAACATATCAGAGTTCTGAGTGAATTTTTCTTAAGATAGGCAAAGGCCATGCTGTTAAATGTTTATTAAAAACTAAAAAGCATTTTAAATAAAACAATTCAATTCAATTTTATTTATATAGCACCAATTACAGTCAAATTGTCTCGAGACGCTTTACAGAACCCATATGCCTGACCCCCAGAGCAAGCCAAAAGGCGACAGTGGCAAGGAAAACACCCTTTTAACAGGGAAAAAAACCTCGAGCAGAACCCGGCTCTAATGTGGGGGGACCCATCTGCCTGCTGGCCGGGCGGGTTGACTTAGGCATTTATTGAGTCACTAAAATATTGTAGAGTACAGACCACATCAGCATGATTATAAGCATCCTCTGGTAAATTAACAACCAGATACTGATGTCTCTCACCATATGGACTTCAGGAGATGATTAGATGATGATAAACTGTGACCTACTGGTTGGGTTCTCTCTGTTCTCATGTTTCTTACATGTTTGTCCACTGACAGCCAGGTCATAATGTTTTTTGAGCAACACACCATACTATGACATTTTTACAATGATGGTTCTACTATGGAACCAGTTTGACATGTTCAGGTGTTCTTTGTGTGAAAACTCAGAGATTTCAGGTATCAGAAGGTGGTTTTCAACTTTCTTTGTTAACTTTCTGCTTCAACTTTAAATTAAATTTCCTTCACTAACCCAGCCCTCTGGACTTCCAGGAAGCTGTGTTCCTATTGGATGTCCAGGTGGCTGCTTGGTGTTATCAGGAACACCTGAGCAGCTTGGTGTTATCAGGAACACCTGAGCAGCTCAGTGTCTTCCTGCTTTATGTGGCTGCAGACAAACATTTCCTCTGCTTCTGTTCACCAGTGAACTGGGTTGGGCTCCATTGCTTTAGTTTGTTCATTAGGTGTTGGCTTGCAGCTTCCAGCAGTAAAATCGTCTTTAATGTGTTTCTTGGTGTGTTTTAGGGCTTTGTACTGGATAGTTGTCTTGGTAAAGGTGGTTCTTTAGCCACAGTTAGCACATGGTGCTAATGTGTGCAGTGATTAGTGGGTTTGGTGCAGGTGAGTTGTGTCTTTATCTTGGCTGTAGTGAGTCTTCAGAGGTTTTTGGTCAGACACATTCTGTATTCTTGTTTGTGAACCAGCGTTGGTTGTCCAGAAGGTAAGAGTTCCTGTCCTGATTCTCTGTTCTCAGAGGTTCTCTGGTAGGCTACAGGAGACTTTAGCGTTTGGGTTGTGCTAGTTTGGTTTTTGTACGGTTTCATTTGGACGACTATCTTGAAGCCCCTCCATGTGGTTTACTGAGGTTTTCTGGAACAGTTCTACAAAGCAACCTGCAGCAGAAGAGACTTTGAGAGTTTTTAGGAAGTTCTGGAGAGCAGACTTTAGAGCAGCAGAAACATTTGTCAGCAGTTTGAGCAGGAGAAGGTGATCTTCAGAGTAGAAATGAGACAGAAACCTTCTTGACCCGTGTGGTGAGGTCCTGTACCAAGAGTTTGAGCAGGTTGTGAAGAGTCTGTAGTTCTTTAGTCTGAAAGCACAAGAATCGACTCATTAAAGGAGAAAACAGGAGATATTGTTGGTTCTTCTGTTGCTCTGCAGTTTCCTTAGACTGAATATAAAGTTTATATTTTAAATGATTTCCCATGTGAGCCCAAGAAGACTTCAATAAACTCCCTCCATCCCCTGAACACAACATATTTTATTACGATGTTAAATTTTTTTTTAAAATGTTTTTTGTTTTAATCATAGTTTTAGCATAGTTTTTTTCTCTTTGCTTGTTTAGTTTTGTTATCTGTGTAAAAGGTGCTAAACAAATAAAGCTGAATTGATAAACTGAATAATTGACTAACTCATGATTGTGACAACAGAAGTATTTTCATTCTGATTTAAGGGTTTGTTTCATTTCTAAGGTTGAGGTTAAAATCTTGACAGAAAAAAAAGATTAAAGAAATAAACTACATTTTAAAAAAGCAATTAAATCAAAGGAAAAAAACATTTAATACAACAAAACTTTTAAAAAGAAAATTAAACATTAAATACAATTAAATTATATTAAACAGACAAAATAATTAAATAAACAGAAGATACAAAATGTAATTATGAAATTAAACAAAATTTATTAAACAAAAATATGAAACATTGAAGATTAAATATTTTAGATAAACATTTAAAAAATAAAATTAAACAAGAATATTACACATTTTTTTTAAAAATACAAAACATTAAATTAGATTATTAAACCTTTAAAAATACAAAACATTGAATTAAAAATTAAATGTTTAATTGGAAAATTAAATCTTAAAGACAATAAAACTTTAAATAGGAATTAAACAGAAAATGCAATGAAGCATTTAAAAAGAAAATTAAACATTAAAAGGTGGTAAAACATTTAAAAAGAAAAACCTTAAAGATTTAATCGAAAAATTAAACACGGGGAAAGAAAAGGAAATTTTTCAAACAAGCCGATAAAACATTTGAAAAAACAATTAAACATTAAAAAGACAAAACATTTGGAAATCAAATCAGACATTAGAAAAGAATAAAAGGTGAGAAAAGAGCAAAACTAAACATTTAAGAAGAATCAAACTAAAGATAAAACATTTGAAAACACACCAGTTGAACTTTAGAAGATCAAATTAAACAGAAGAAACAATAAAATGATCAAAAGAATAAAAACAGATAAAGGTCTGAAAGCGTTTTCTAGTCTGAAATGAAAACATCAAGTTGTTTATTCAAACATTTCCTCTTTCTATGTTCTTGGTTTCATTGTGGACAGATTTACTAAGAACTCATTTCAGAAAACTGCTTTCCAGATAAAGTCTACTAGTAGTTGAAGGCATTGATCAAACTAATGTTACCTTCTGATCTCCACAAACTTTACTCTTCAGCGAAGAGAATCAAAGTTTGTTGAGGATTTCTAAAAATCCCACAGGTGAAGGTCTGAGAAGAACTCAGATGGATGATCTAAATGTGAAATCAAGACTCATGGTCACAAGTTTTAAGGCTTCTGTTAACCATAAAGTTCAAACTAACAGAGAAGTACTGAGAAACTTTTAAAATTTCAGTCCTCAGACTGTCTAAAGTTTCAAACTAACAGAGAACTACTCAGGAACTTAGACAATACCAGTCCTTGGACTGTCTGAAAGTTAAATCTAACAGAGAACTACTGTGGGACTTAGAAAATTTCAGCCCTCAGACTGTCTGAAGGTTCAATCTAACAGAGAACTGCTCAGGAACTTAGAAGATATCAGTCCTTGGACTGTCTGAAAGTTCAATCTAACAGAGAACTACTGTGGGACTTAGAAAATTTCAGCCCTCAGACTGTGAAAGCTCAGGTCCTGAGGACTCGGGAGGTGTGGAGGCTTTGGAAAGTCTTGGAACTGAGGGTTCAACCCTCCAGCACAAACGCTGAAGTCCAACCTCCTGAGAAAAACGGTCGAGTCGAGACTCGAGTTAAAAAAAAAACTCGAAAACAACAAAAAATAGATGACAAATGCGCAAAAAAAAGAAGAATTAGTATCTGAGCGAGTAGCTCAGGGGGATAAGAAGAGGACTACCAAGTGGAAGGTCGCAGGTTCAAGACCCGCCACGGGCACTTTTCTTTCTTTGTCTTTGTCAGGATATTGAGAAAATTTAAGAAGGGTCTGGTCTTGAACCAGCGACCTGCCGCTCCATAGGCGAATCCTTAACTCACTGAGCTACAGATCAGACAAAAAGAAATAAATTCGTCGTCCCTTTGACATCGTAGTTCCCGAAGTGACCACATGGGCGGAGCCTGGGTGGAGTCAGGGCGGAGAGTAGGCAGGGAGATGGGTGGCGGCCTCCCCCCTCTACTCCCCCACCTCCCCCCACCACCCACCACACCTTCCCCCGCCCGACGAGTTCTTCGAGTCTCCACGAGTTCTTCGAGTCTCCACAGGTTTTCCCGAGTTTCTGGAGTTTCCACCAGGTCAGAGGCAGAACAAGTTGTCATGAAGAGGTATTGAAGTCGGCCAGGATGGACTGACTTTTTACAGTGACTAGAAGGAAGACCACTAGAAGAGCAGGTCTTTAACCAACATCCATAAAATCCATGGAGTCGCTCCAGAGAAATGAAGGGAGGTCAATTTTTTATCAATCTCCATCCAGATGTTCAACTTCATATCTTTACTTTGACATTTTTAGCAACACAAACCTTTAGTATCACACTTTATCATTTATTAGGACTTTAATGGAATCCACCAACAGATTTACTTTTTGTTGACAAACTTTATTCTTGTCATCGTCGGACTGCAGTATTTAAAACTGTTCCTTCTATTTGACCTCATATTTATTAGTTTTAGTGGAGAAACTTATTTTAGTTGTCAATTAGTCTCTTAAAAACTAAATAATAAATTGGATTAGTCAAGCGGTTTAAATTTCTTACTTCGTCATATTTTAAATGTAACAGAAAATGGAAAAATAAAGTGTCTTGAGACAATTTCACCTGTAATTGGCGTTATATAAATAAAATTGAATTAAAATTGTATGTATCTTGTAATGTTGGAGTAATTCAGCCATATATGTTGGAAAACACATTTTCTTTGACCATTAATCTGTTGATTGTTTTCTCCACTAATTCATTTCTTGTTTTGGTTTATAAAATGTCAAACCCAAATATATTCAGTTTACTGTCATAAAAACCAAAAAGATTTACATTCATGATGCAGGAATCAGGCAGTTTTTCACTTTTTATCTTAGTTTAGTCAGAAACATAGTTGATAATGTGTGAATTTTTGCAGCTTGCGATCTGTAAATGGTTTTAATCTTTGGGGCCGAGTGTCAAAAAACATTTAGAAACCAACATCAACAAAACATTCAAACATTTTGCATGACAATGTCTAATGAAAGGACATTTATTTCCAACGTAAATGTGTGATATTCATCCTCTGGAGCCTTCTCTTCACATCGTCTTCCACCTGGACTGGTTTGGTCAGGAGCATGTGCAACAAACATTTGAAAAACTGCACTTTAACATCAATGAATGACACTGAAGTTTAATTTCTACATAAATGAGACCGAGTCTGGATGTGCTGCTCTGTCATTAATTCCTAAGTTTAGGGAAAGTTCAAACAAAAGAGGACAGTTCAGATCAGACTTGAGAATGAGCTTACTTTGAACAAACATCTCAGACTTTCTGAGCTTCAGCACCTCTAGCAAGATATATTAACAACAAGCAACTCAAGAGATCCAGAAGTTGGAGAGAGTTAGCTTTAGCTGAGCCAAAGAACATGTGGGACGCTAACCTAGCAAACATTTCAGACTTTTCTCTGTGAATTCAGAGAAATAATTTTCTATTTAATGACAGAGCTACACATCTTAACTCAGTCTCATTAAAACAGACTCTAATTCAGTGTCATCCATCCATATTAAAGTGCAGTTACCCAAAATGTTTGTTGCATGAGCTCCAACAAAACCTGTCCAGGTAGAAGGCCACTTTGACAAACAGGAAGTGGAAGATTCCAAGCAGATTTATAGAAGGGGGAACCGAACTGTACTAAGTGTGGTTGAGTATAGAGGGGTGTTTTGTGGGTTTTTAAGGCTGATAATGATTATTAGTGAGACATTTGGAGTAGATATTCATTTGCAGTAAATGAAAGTATTTAAAATCTTGGAGTTAAACTTTGAAGAACACAAACTCTAACAGAAAACTTTGTTGATGTTTTTGTTTTGTTTACAGATGTTAAGTTAAAAGAGTTTTATTCCTTACGTATAACCAATCAAATCACTCCAGAAGACAGAGCGACCACAGGTAGATAAAGGTTCAGAGCCAAAGTAGCGCCATTTTTAAATGTATTTATTACCGTAAATCAGTAAAAAAAAAAAATACTGATAATCAGTAAATCAGTCAGCCCACAATTACTACAATTCTACAATGTATGTCTCTTTCCTTTGACTTGTTATTTGTACAATATATGATGTATATAATGGTGTTTTTTCATACCAAAGGCTCTACCATGATGTTTTCTAAGAGACATACGATGCTACTCTGGTTGTTCTGGCTCTGGGCTGCTGCACTCCTCCTCTGTTGTTTTCTGGATTGTACTCAGCTGCATGTCTTCATCCATCCTGCCTCCGTTGACTCGTCCCGCCTGCTGTCTCTGGAGCTGAAGCTGGATTGGAACAGACCAAAGTACAGTCCAATCACGAAGCCAGCTGCCTCTCAAAAGGCTCCTTCATCTGGCAGGTGGCAGCACTTCTTCTGAGGGGAAGCTGAGCTGGCCCGGCAGAACTTTGGAGATGTGTTCCAGTGGTTGGTGGATGTGTGGGGAGACAGAGAGGGACCTTTGAACTGTTCACAAAGGAAAACAGGGAACCCATTGGTAGTTTTAGTTTAGGCTGCTACTGTGGTGTGTTTTTGGGTTTTAAGAGGTGAACAGGAAGAGTTTTTTTTTCGTATTGATTATCTTTTACTTTGTTCCTGGTTGGAATGCCCATCAATGTCAACGTGAAGTTCACTTTTAGTTCTGTTTATTTTTATTTTACTAACACCCATTTGCTTTTAACACCCTCACATGTTGTGTTGTTGTAAACTTACTCTTTCAAATAAATACTCGTCAAACCCTCTGGAAACCAGCGTTTGGACTGTTTTTGTGTTGCTCCTCACCTACTTCAGACAGCCGGGACACAACAACGTTTTGTGGACTAAAGGCTTTTCTATGACGTTTTTAGAGCGACATGCTATAACGTTTTCTGAGTGACATGCTATACTATGATGTTTTTAGACCAAAGGCTATAATATGACGTTTTTTGGGCGACATGTTATACTATGACGTTTTTAGACCAAAGGCTATACCATGACATTTGTTGGACGACATGCTATACTATGACGTTTTAAGAGCAACATGCTAAACTATGACAATTTTAGAGCGACATGCTATACTATGACGTTTGTTGGGCGACATGCTATACTATGGACATTTTCTGGACCAAAGGCCATACTATGACGTTTGTTGGGAACATGCTATACTATAGGCTTTTTTAATTGACATATTACTATGATGTGTTTTTTGTTTGTGTTTTTGTTTTTTAGCAACATATAATAATTTGAACAGTTTTAAAAATTACTATACTTTTACTTGTGCAATGAAATATTATTCTTTTTAGGCAAAGGCCATGTTTGATTACATATAGGCTATTAAATAAATGTTTATTAAAAACTAAAAAGCATTGAAAAAATAATAACCAACTTAGGCATTTACTGAGTCACTAAAATAGTGTAGAGTCTACGGCCACATCAGCATTATTATAAGCATCCTCTGGTAAATGCACAGCCATATACTGTAGGAAGTCTAGCTGATCTCATCATGATGTCCACTTACCATGTCGACTTCAGGAGATGATTAGATGATGATAAACTGTGACCTGCTGGTTGGGTTCTCTCTGTTCTCATATTTCCTCCATGTTTGTCTCCTGATGCTGCCTTACTTCAGCCAGTCCATGAGCAACAGAAAACACAGTTTGCCTTGTATCCATTGCCAGGGGTTCCACTCTTCCCACTCCAGTCTGTACATTTGCAAACGTTTTTGTTTCTTTAGACGTGGTGGAGTTTCAGGTGTAGACATTTTTAAACGTGCGGGTGCAGCAGCGTCTGTAACCAGGCAACCAGAGACAGGACCGGACAGGACCGAACACACAGAGATGTCTGAAGTCTGTCCACTGGACCTGGCATCGGGTCCTCGCTGCATAGGTCCTACGAAGATGAAATTGGCTGCCCTTAATATTTCCTGTGTTTTATTTTATTCATTATGCAGTTTTGATGAGTGTGTGACAGACGTGTACGAGGCATTTATGAAAATACGGAACAACTTGCGTCCCATATTGAATCAATACGGGACGCAACAATTAATTGTCAAATAAAGGACGTTTCCGTATTTTAAGGGACGGGTGGCAACCCTACAGAGCAGTGTAAAGAAACTGGTCACCTAGCAAACTGAATTAGTCTAGGTAACACTTTGTTTATTATGTGTGTTTTCTGCTCAAGTTAATGTCCTGGTTTGATTCATTTTAAATTACTCCTGATCTTGAAAGGTTTTAAACTGTGCAGTCAAAGTAGTTACAACTGTGAGCGAATAGCTTGAAATGAACTGCCCTAGACTGCTCTGTTCATAGCCCACCATTCTTTCACAGCTATATCAAGAGTTATTGTGCAATGATAGATAAATGCAGCCCATTTTTCAACCGTTCCCTGTTTAGTATGTGTAACCTCCTCTTAATTTGTTCTAAAAGAAATGTCTAATGAGGCAGTCTAGACTTTGTCAGGTTAAGTCATTTTTCCCATTGGTGGTTTGCATTATATAACTTTGTTTTTCTCTGTTCTAGGAACTATTGTTAAATCATCTTTATGTGAGACTTTGTTCTCGTTTGGAGCATATTCTCGGACGCATGCCTCTGGATCTGGACTTCTTAGAGTTCACTTGCACACAAAACTTGTGTTTTTAAATGATTTATCCAACCAAGTAGAAGTTTGCCCAGCTATTTTAAATGCACTGACACAGCTACACCATCTTATCAGCTCAGAAAAAGAAAACAGGAATCAGTACATTGCAACTGTGCACTCAGAGAGAGGAGCAGCTGGGCGACAAAGAATGGTCACATCCCCAGAGCACCTGTACAACTTACTGGAACTTAATATGTCTGTCCCATGTATAGATAATGGTATCTGTGAAATATTAGCTGAGTATGTCAAATACTTTTAGATTTTTTTCAGTGGACCGTAGACCTAGTTTCAGTATTTTTTTTTCTCATTAAAATTTGAGGCTATATATAATATATATATAATATCTCAAGATTCAAGATAAAAGCCTGAAATTTTCATTTATTTGTCTTGCTAACATAAGCATATCCGATTGCTATTAAATACAGCGGTGGAAAAAAGTTTTTGGACATCTCATACATTTGTGAAATATTGCATTAAGAATCCCTCTGAGGTCTTCAAATGCCATTTCTATTAGTTCAGTCACAGCCATAATACGAAACAAATCCTAAAAAAGTCAATAAAAACTTGAAATTCATTGGTTCCTTAAAAATAAGAAATTTGGAGTATTGGGTCATTTTGGTAGAATTTAGTTTTGTTAGTCATGTAAACAATAAACAAAAAAAGCATAATTTGTGTCTGTCTAATGCAGTCACACCTTTTGAAACACAAAAGACTTTCCAACAAATATTTCACGATAATATTTTGAGATTGGGGAAAATTTTCAAGGTGCCTGAAAACTTTTTTCCACCACTGTATCTGTCAAAGCATGAAAATTTGCCATTGGAAAAATGCCACTATATTCAGAAGGATATATGTGGTCATGGTTCCATTATGCCAATGTCATGGTAATGATTGGATGCAGGGCTAATTTACAAAGAAATTACACAAAACAACATGTCAGGTTTCGAAGACTGGATTTTTCATAGACCACTTCATTTTTTTCATATTTCAACTCACCCATAATCTGAGTTTATTGATCTACTTGTTCAGTATTATAGATTCTTCATCATTGTTCTGAGATAGTGTCATTCAAACAACCTCAAATTTCAATGTGCAAAAAAATGCCTGTTGAAGTTGGTTGACAGTGACAGCCAATTTAAAAATAGTTTTTGCTCTGACAGTATTTGGCATACAACACATACATATATATATATATATATATATATATTTATAGGCTGCTGTTTTGTAATATTGCAACGGATTTCCATCCCATTCACCAGTGAGAAAATAAAGTCAGTACATTCCAGTTCATTTTTAACTCCTGCTTTAATGCCGTGATTGCATGTATTGTTCACCAGAAATATTCTTAACTTCAGATACTTTAAATGTATGGCAGAAACACGCATACTTGAGCCAGATAACCTGTCAGGTGAGTTGGGAGAACAGGTAGGGGAGGGAATCCAAAAGTGCACTTAGTTTTGTCAGTCAAGTAAAACTAACTAGAGAACAACACCTAACATATCTTGACTGGCAAGTGCAAATACAGGCCAGGATGTCAGTCTTAAATGATGCGTATACCTTGTAATGTCCTGGGATGTGTATGGTCTCATAGCAGGTGGAGGCTGTCAGGTATCTGCCATTTACTACTTCTGTAGAGAGAGTTCTTGGTAGAGTCTCCCATCCAGTCCAGAATTTCACCAGACTGGTCAGTTCAGATGGTGTTGCTATGGAGTGGATTAAAATTGATTAAATAAATGGCTACAACAAATGAGCAAAAACAATCTAGGTTACACATACTAAACAGGAAACAGTTGAAAAAATGGGCTGCATTTATCACTCATTGCACATTAACTCTTGATATAGCATGCTGTGGTCGGCTATGAACAGAGCAGTCTAGGGCAGTTCATTTCAAGCTATTCGCTCACAGTTGTAACTACTTTGCACAGTTTAAAACCTTTCAAGATCAGGAGTAATTTAAAATGAATCAAACCAGGACATTAACTTGAGCAGAAAACACACATATTAAACAAAGTGTTACCTAGACTAATTCAGTTTGCTAGGTGACCAGTTTCTTTACACTGCTCTGTGACTTAACTGCATTTTCGGGCGCATAAATCACACTTCCACCCATTTGTGCGTTTATAAAATTGTTACTCAACTACCCAGCTGCAGAACGTGCTGCCTGTATGACCTCATTACTGTGCTAGCGCGGCTAGCGCTGTATTAGCGCGGCTAACGCTGTATTAGCATCGCTAGCGCTGTATTAGCGCGGCTAGCGCGGCTAACGCTGTATTAGCGTGGCTAGCGCTGTATTAGCGCGGCTAACGCTGTGCTAGCACAGCTAACGGCATGCATTACAGCTTACTGACTCTCACAAAAACAAACCACATACAGGACAAAAAGGATTAATACACTCACTGAAGCGCCGTCGTTCATGCATGTAGCCGTGGTTGACCCCGGTCTTGTGAGGTGAACCGGCTGCGTCACATGACCGGAGGAGCGCCACGTGATTGGCTGGGCGTTGGTTCGATTTTGGCCAGGATCGATTGTTTACGCCTGAGTCCCGGATGTGAAGAGCGAATTTTTTGACAGCGAATTTTGAACATTGAATTTTTTGATGGCGAATTTTGAACATTGAATTTTTTTGATGGTGAATTTTGAAGACATTGAATTTTTAACTGGTTTTTAGAATTTTGATGAGCTAAATTCAGGCATAAAAATTCACATACGTAATTTTGATGCAAAAAAAATTCAAAGTAAGAAATTCAGCAGCTTTTAAAATTCAGAATCTGATGAGTCTGATTTGCTTCCATACCATAAATGTGTGGTTCTTGTAGGTTGCTTTGCTTTCACTCTTCTGTCCAGTTCATCCAAACCAGCTCCATAGGGTTTAAGTCTGGAGACTGTGCTGCCACTCCATGTTTTCAATCATGTGGTTCTTTGCTCCTAAGGTAGTTCTGGCATAGCTTGGACTTCTGCTTTGTATCATTATCTTTGCTGTAGGATGAACCCCTACAGACCAACTAGAACATACCAGACGGTACTGCATGGAGCTGCAGAATGCTGTGGTAGCTGTTTTAGTTCAGGATTCCTCTCACTCTGTACAAGAACCGACCCTGGATCCAGCAAAACATCCCCAGATCATCATGCTTCCTCCTTCATGTTTGACAGTTGATGTCACACACTGAGGAACCATCCTTTCTCCTACTAGATGGCTACAAACATCCTGCTGATGAACCAGAGATTTCAGATTTAGATCCTTCAGTTCACAATACCTTCTTCTAGTCTTCAGTAGTCCATTGGTGGTGATTCATGCCCCAGGCAAACCTCCTTTTCTTATTCTGATGTCTTAGCAATGGCTTTCTGCTGCAACTCCACCTATCAAACCTGCAACTCCAAGTCTTCTCTCCACAGTTAAACTGAGACTTCTTACCATGACCACAATTAAGCTGTTCTTGAAGCTGTTGTCCTGTGAGCTCCTATCACCAAACTGTTGACTCTCACAAACTTGTCTTCTGATTCTGTTGTGGCTTTGGGTCTTTCAGACCTCTTCCTGTCAGAGTGTCCTCCAGTTTCTAAGCCTTTTGATGGTGAAGAAAACTTTACTCACTGACACCTTGACTTTCTTTGCGATTTCTCTGTAGGAAAGATCTGCATTTTAAGTGTTATGATGGTCTGTCTCTCTTATATTGTTAATTGCCCTTTCCTTACCATTTTTATAGCAACACACTACTTTCTGCAGTACAATACTGTTCAAATAATGCTTTGGAGGGTATGGTGCCACGGTGTGTTCCGACACTACTTTATGCAGACAGAGGGGGTTGGAAGTAATCTAGAAAAGTTGGGACTTCTGTAGGATTTTGTAGCACCAACTTTCAAAGCTTGATCAACATCTATTGCTGCAGAACAGCTTGAAGTTGTTAACCCATTTCTTGTTCCCTGAAAAAGGCCTTTTTGTATAATTCTGAAATGTACATTATTTTTCAGTTTTGGGTAACTTTTTTTTTAACCTTTGGCAGTTCACCACTTACCTTTCGACCATTGCGAGTTATTCATTGGACTTGAACTACTTCAATTTCAGTTACTTTTGTGTAACAGACACAAATATTTATTCAGAAAGAGTATGATAGGCTATGCTGGTTCTTACACTGTTTATTGGTTAGAATTTTTACCAATTTTGCTAACAAAACCTAGTGGGGAAAAAATGTACATCAATTGTCCTTGTTCAGAGTTTTTTTACCATGTTAAGTGACAAACTGCCTTGCTACCGTTCTTTTGTGTAAACTGTTCTTCAGTGCAGTGAAGTCTTTAGTCACTTTTTTGAAAACATTTTCTGTATTTAATACAGCTTCAGGGAGTGCTCCAGTCTGATCTCTCCAGACAGCAAGTTCAGTTGTTTAATCTGAGAGGTTTTAACACAGTGGTCATGTTTCTAAGCATAATATGGTGTGCTGTTTATTCTGGGCTTTTCATTGCAGAGTGTGACCATACTTTAAACCAAGATAATAACCAAAATATTTGCTTTGCTTGCCTTCAATGATTGAGTAGAATGTTGAATTTGCACTTTTTTAGGAATTGGGAGGAACAGTTAGTTCAAGAAAATGCTCCAGATTGCTGCCCCAATTCAAAGATGATAGTGTTTTTGATCAACCTGTACCAAGGCTCTGAAGAACAAAGAGTATCTTTGTAAGATCTTTAACTTATTAATTTACGTTTGTGTCATTATGAACAATAAAGCTTTGGCATTAATGTACATCAGAGATGATGAAAAGCATATGTAGTCTGCCCATGATTATTTATTTATTGTTTTTCAGATGAAAGATGTCATTCCAGAAGGCTCAGAAGAGCTCTATGATTCCTTGGACAGTGGAGAGGACTACATTCCTAAATCAGCTGACGCAAGTGAAGATAGTTTATCAGGTGTTAGTTTTACTAGATTGAGTCCAAGACAGAAAGTCCATAAAGATGTTGCTTCTGCATTAAAAGACATTGTTCCTGACAGCACTACTGTTGATAGAAATGATGGAGATAGTAGCGATGCCGAGTGTAGCGGGACAGAGGATGAAGATTGTGCTGGCACCAGTCAGAAACCAGTTCTGAGAAAAGCTCTGGGTTTGGAGATGTCTCAGTGCTGTCTGACAGATCTGATGGACTGTAATCCTCAGTCAGAAACAGTAGAACTGCTGTCATTCATTATGAAATTTGGTTTGTGGTGTGTTTCTGTCTTTTGTCCCCTCAGAGACTGAACAACACGCCTTGTGTGTTCATGCAGATGAGGTTCCCCATAATGATGATAAAATCCAGAATTTCTGTGTGTTCATGCAAATTACCCACATCCCCAAATGTGACCACAGGGCCAGTAATAAAAATTTACTTCATGATAAAGCTTATTCAAGGTGAAAACGTTACTCAGCATATTTTTTACTTCCTGCCTGATTTTTTATGGGGCTGTAGGACATCAGGAACATGGTGTCCCCTAAACTGACCATAGGAACTGGTGCGGCTCACAAAAGTTGTTTTAAAAGACAGTGTGTGTGTGTGTGTGTGTGTGACATTTCAAAAATCTCTGCCCATCCTGACTAAAACACAACCCTGGTGTTTCTAGGCTGAAGGGGTTAGCGTCAGTGCTGTTTGTAAAAAGGTTCTTTTTTAGGGCATTGGTGTTGCTGTAGTCTAAGATTGCTCTTTGCTGTCTGAATCTACTTAATGAACTGGGTGGCAAATTACTCCTAAGCAATCCTTGACTCATCTCATAAACTGTCCACTCTTTCAATAGGTCAGTGTGTTCTACAGAGCTAAGGAGAGCTCCATTTGTTGTCCTTCACCTAACCACAGCTGTAGCTGCAAAACAAATAACCAAGCAGCTCTAAAAGTTTTTCTTTCTGTCTTTTGTAAGTGCTCACCTAATGCTCCTGCTCAGTGTGTTTGCTTTGGCTGCATTGTCTGTGTGGAAACAGTTGCACAGAAAGTTACTCAGTTAATGTCAGCAAGATGATAGAAAGTTTTGTGTAGAATTTTACTCCTTTTGAAAGGCTGAATGCATACCTCAGCTTTATGCAGACACATCCATCATCCATTCCATACAGTCCATCCCATCTTCTCTGCCGACGGCAGTGTTTAGCTGCTGGCCTTGGCTACCAGAGAGGGAGAAAGACAGATAGAGGAAATCCTTGGAACTATGGAAGCTTTGTTCCATTGTAGTCTCTTTAGAGATGTGATTTGTGTTTGCCTCAGGTGGAGCCGTTAGCAGCAGTGTCAAAATGCCAGCTGTCAAATGCACGACAGCAAACAATCAGAAAGAAATATGTTTTTGTTTTGCCCAGAGATTTGGATAGACAGGCTTGATACTGCACTGGGGTGTCAGGTTTGGAAAGAGTCACAAATAAAACTACAGATTAAATGATATTTATTTTAATGAGGTATTAGTCGATGGTTTTACTGTACAGGTACTCCAGGGTTTCATTGGCCTGTCCATCACTTGTAGATTTTGCTCTTGCAAAACTTCACACTTCTCTTACGGCACAGGATTGGATTTCATGTCTATTCTAACAAATAAAGTACTCACCGAAGATGTACATTTTGGCAGAGTTATAGATGGTTGTGATCATTTCTTCTTTGCGTTACTGACCGTGACGTATTACTTATCTGAGGAAAATGGGGGACAATTTCAGAGTCCTGGAAACCAGCAAAAACTTAGAAGTTGCATTTATTTTTTTTTCCTCTTATTTTTTTTCCTTTAATTTGTATCATTAGGTTTGTTTAAATAAAAATCCCTATTCACCTGAGCCAGTTTGCCTGCTTCTGTGTCCACACCTGGGTTCCCAGGCCCACCATGACGAAGTTAAATGTCACAAGGGAGGTCAGAGAACTAACAGAGACCAGTGGAGGATTCAAAAGGCTTTATTAAATAGAACAAGAAATTGCAACCTATGCAGAATGGGAATCTAAAACTAAGAAAAACTAAACAAAAATTAATTCAAAAAAATAATCAATACTACTACACTTACAAATGTTACTGTTATGGCAGGTGTAGAGGCTCAGATGTGGGAAATGAGCAAGCAGGAAGTGGTACTGTTTACAATGCTTTATTTACCCGTGAAGAAACTTAGGACTACAAATCCCAACTAGGAACAGGAAATAGCAAAGTAACCTACTCAAGCGGGGAACAGATCTAGACAGCCTCTAGTGGCTCGGAGGACTATAACTAATACAGAGAAACAGAAATTAAGTAAACCCAATACTGGTAACACCAGGGCAGGAATACAACTCAAAAACCAAACACAAAAAAACCCCCAAATACCCGGTTTACCGTAACCTGTACAGAGAGCCCAGACTAAACGTACGCATATTAGTTCTCATAAACAAACTCATAGTCTGGTGACGTTGGGGCTAAAGACTTAGCTGACAAACTGGTGGATGCTAGACTGGGGCAGGGGTTCCTCTCCATCCACTCCTCCAGCGAATGCTCCAGTCCTGACACACAGCATGGAGGAAGGTGTCCAGCAGCAGAGCAGATGGTTATGCATTTAGGGAGGAACGGAGAGTCTTTTCAGCTCGGATTGGGTTTTATCCCTTCAGAGGGCAAAGCGGAATCCACGGAGGAACGAAGGCCAGGAAAACCAGGATGGAACCAGCAGAGCCCGATGATCACAAGCAGGCCAGAGTCAGCTTCTAAACAAACAAACAAAAACAGGATTACAAGCAGAACCAGATAAGTGGCACAGACAGTTCAGGTGAGCAGCACTAACTGTTGGTCGAGGACAGTCCGGCATCAAACGACGAGTGGCGACGGTTCTTAAAGCTGAGCTGGAATCAAGCCGATGGCTCCCACCTGCACATGACCTGCTGATTACCAATATGACTCACCTGCACGCGACCTGCTGATTACCAATATGACTCACCTGCACATGACCTGCTGATTACCAATATGACTCACCTGCCGCCAGACCAGAGCTGCAACCAACCTGGAGGAGAGAGAGAGAGAAAGCAGGGCCACTGCCACAGCCCATAGCATTAAGCTGTGGCTATGACAGTTACTCCCTCTGGATCTAAATAGTGGCAGTTCTTCCTTCCCCCCTTCCTCCCTCTATCTCTATCTCAGGTGGGTGTGTGTGTGTGTGCGGAGCTGGCTGGCAGGTGGGAGTAATCAGGGCAACTACCTCTTCTCCCATATAAGCAGACTCTGCACATCACTCTACATCGGACCGTCAAACAGCCATAGTCAGTATCCATTCTCTGTTCAGTCTAGCTCCTCTGCTTCTGTTGTCTTCTCACCTCATGTCCTTGCTTTCCCGTCTGGATTCCTGCCTGCTCGTGCCTCACCTGGAACCTCTGCTGCCAAATCACCTGCCCGTGCCTCTGCCGGAATTCTGGAACCATCTGCTCCCTTTCACTCCTCACCTGTCTGGATTCTCCCACACCAGTGGATCTCCTTCCGCTACAGCACCTGCCCATGCCGTCCAATCACACGCCACCTGCCACCACGGACTCATACCCGCCTCTCTGCTCCACATCAGTTAAATCCCTGCTTGATCTCTGAGCCAGGCTTAGTTACCCCTAATGGCTGGTTCTGGTTAAATTGTAGACTCACCATTTTGTTGTTTATCCTGTTAGATACATAGTTCTAGTTTCCTGTAATCGAGCTCTTCTGCCCAGGTCATACCTTGCATGGGTGAGTGTAGTTTTCAGTGTGTTTTGTGTAGACTCTGGTTAGTTTAGCTCCGCCTGGCCACTAGTGGGTCACCGCATGGAATTCATCCTCGCTCTTCTTCTGTTGTTATTATTATTATCATAGTACTTCCTGTTGTAGTCCTGTTGACTGCAGTTGTGGTCCTGTTTATCAAACCCTTTGTTGTAAATAAATTTTGTATTATTTTTGCCTACGCCTTGTGTCATGTCTCTGATCCTCTGTTTGAACCTTTGCAATGGCTCCGTAACAACAAAACTAACAAATAAGCCCAAAAGACGTAAACTACAAAAGTCAAAACAGAGTAAACTAGCAAAACTATGAAATGGGCTACTTATAACAATGGGAAACTGAACACAAGAGGGGAAGGCAGGGTCAGGAAATGCAGGGTCGGGGCAAGAGGCACCAGAGCTGAGCAGGTGGCAGGCAAATGTGTTGCCCAAACCAGCAGGCTGGAAGCAATGGCTCAAAGAAGACAGAGCAGGGACCAGTGGGAATACAAGGGGTGAATAGAGTCCAAGTTGGGCTATAGCAGACGATGGTCTGGCAGAGAGGAGGTGATTACTTGCAGGTGAGCTGATCACTGCAGCTGTCTTCAATTGCTGTTGTCACCAGACTGCAGGCAAGGCAGGAGATGCAGAGGGAGACAGAGACAGGAGGGAGACAGATGACAGACAGAGGCAGTGGAAGCAAGGTATATCAGAACTTCAAACCCATAAAGTTTGAAACAGGGGACTCAGATTAGGTGCCAATGATTAGAACCTCTTTATTAAGTGAAAAATCATCAGGAAGGCTAAATGATCACAATTAGTCCAGGACTGACCACTACAGCAAATTCAGCACAAGGTCAGACTGATACAAAAACATGTCTCCAAGACCCCAAAATGTCACCCCAGCATCTGCAGGTACCTCTGCAGCTGTTGTAGAAGGGCTATGTCTACTCAGAGACTGCATGAATTTGACCTGCATGCAAGCCTTTGCCAGTGAGCATATAAGCAAAGATCAGACCTCTTAAAATATGGCCCTCTGGATGGACAAACTAAAGATAATGTCCAGATCAGCAGCAGAAATGTTTGGCACAGACCAAGAGCAGCTTTTCAGCAGAACAACGTTTTATCAACTGTGAAGCATTTACCAAGGCAGTTATTCCACTTCCTCAGGGACTGGTCAGCTTGTGGTTCCTGGTTGAACTATGAATTCTGCATCATATCAAACAGAGACTGAAAATAATGTGAAGCCATCTATCAGAGGGTTGAAGTTAAACTGGAAGTGGATCTTTCAACAGCCCACACAGGCAAATCCACCGAGGAAGCGCTTCTAAAAGAAGAAACAAGATTATTTTACTAGTTTGTTGCTGGTCTGTGTGTGTGTGTGTGTGTGTGTGTGTGTGTGTGTATGTGTACGTCTTTTAAACGACATTACTTCACAAATTACTTTTTTATTGTTTGTTTCAACATACTGCCATTACATAATATCATTATGACAAAAGACAATACAAAACACAGCAGATTTAGTCCATTGTTGTTACATTAAGAGCACAGTTACACACAATGATAATAATATAGAGATGTTTTATTTATTTATTACTCTATGAAATTTTCAGGGAAGGCCAGAAATGACACAAGGACTGAATGATTAGATTTTGGTGCAGCTTATAGTCTGGATCCATGGATTTGTTAAAGATTTCTGTATCATTGTGAGATAGCAGCAGTGTCACTGTAACCATGACAACAAGTGAACACTACGTCAGCTGCCTGCTGATGATCACATGATTGTGATCCTACTACAAATTCACTGTTGCAGACTTATCTGGACTTATCCATCAGAAATCATACAAGGAACAACTGATTAAATTGTGGGGGTGTTTCCGAGTCTGATTAATTCTGCTACATATTTAGGTCACGCCATTCGTTAACTGTACATAACGTACATATGCTTAACACATGCCTCTGCTCAGTGCAAGGTCATTTTTTATGAAAGATTTTATCCATCAGAAATGATAGAATGACTGAGCAGCCTTGGCAGAGTACTGCGCTCTCTGAGTGCTTTTCTTGTTATTGTTAGTTTTTTTATGTGAAATCTCAATTTAAAAAAATAACTTATAGTTATACTTGTCAGATAAGTGAAGGTCAATAAAAGTTCCAACATTTTTTACTTAACTTGAGTTTAAAGCATTAAGTATCTTAAAATTGAAATGTACAAGTGCCAGAGAATTGTACTGTTTGTAAATTTAACACCTGAGTAAATGTAATTTATTATTTTCCACTACCCCTCATAATGGAGAGATGCATTTTGTACTGTGCAAACCTGACCTAGGCCTGAAACTGTATGCCATAAAACAAATCAAATGTAATAAAAAAATCCTTGATCTAAAATAAAATTAAGCAGATTTTCCAAACTAAATGTTATCAACTATTTGTCTTGTGGTTGCTCTCTGTATCATGCGGGACTAAGAAAGATGCACAAAAGAGACTTTTCGATACAAAGCTAAGTTGTGCCCAAGCTGTGTGAGCACACTGGCTGATAGAGCCCACACCTCTCTGCTCTCTCCTTTAACACCTCCAGGTCAAAGCTCAGTATAATCTGTGTGATTTTCATCTCTGCTGAAACACAACAGTGTATTCAAAAAGAAAACTAGTTTCGGAGGCATACAGAGACCACAATGCCAAACGAAGATACACACACATGCATATGCACAACATTGCTGTGCAAGTCATAAACCTGAGAATTTCATAAACGCTCCAATCGGGAAGAATTTGGCCATAGCTGTGCTGTTTCTCGTTAACAATAAATAGCGTCACAGGGTCCTGAGGTGAAATTACACTACATCATAGCTGAGAGCTCATTAAAAATGGATATGAGTGGTTGACTAACAGTAGCTCCCAGGCTCGAAAGTGTCAACGGGCCCGCTGCTTTCCTTCCATGTTGTAAAAAATTCAAGCTGATGTGACACAGTGGGCACGTTGGTGCCAGACATGCACAGTGATTTATGCCTCTCATTTCCAGTAAGGGACATTTTAAGTGAAAGCACAGGGAATTTGGCAATTTTACAGCTAGGCACTGCAGAGGAAAAAGTACAGCAGTTGCATACTTGGAGAGATTCTCTACATTGTTGGGAGAAAAAGCGTGGCTGACTACAGTGTCTATCAAGAACATGCACACAAATTACCTGTTGATGCTCACTGACAATTGTCCAAGGCCAACTGCCACACAAACAAAGCAGCAAATATAAAAGAGAATTTATGTTAGCACCATTTGAATAGGCTAGAAGTAAAGGATGTGGAGCTGACGGGAACTTGCAGTCTTAAGGGTTGTTTGAATATAGTAAACTATTATATATCCATCCATCCATTATCTATACACCGCTTGATCCTCATTAGGGTCGTGGGGGAGTTGGAGTCTATCCCATCTGACCTGGGGTGAAGGCAGGGGACACCCTGGACAGGTCACCGGTCTGTCGCAGGGCTACACATAGAGACAAACAATCAGTCACACATTCACACCTACAGACAATTTAAATTCATCAATTAACCTCAGCATGTTTTTGGACTGTGGGAGGAAGCTGGAGTACCTGGAGAAAACCCACGCATGCACAGGGAGAACATGGAAACTCCATGCAGAAAGATCCCGGGAAAGCTGGGACGCGAACCAGGGATCTTCTCACTGCAAGGCAAAAGTGCTAACCACTACACCACTGTGCAGCCCACTATTTTATGTAATCTTCAATAATAGATAACGTCAGCTAAAAGAGAGGGAAGAACAAAATATATACCACCTTCAGTGACAGAGAGTAGAAGTTTATGTGTGTAGGTTCTCAATCTACAAAGTTATGACTAAAGTGCTGCAGTAGAAGGCAACTGGATTACTCCTTACTTCTTACAGGCATTTCAGCTCTCCTCCCTAAGGCTTCATTAGTTGAAACTAAGAGGTGGGCAGCCTCAAATGTTAATTCTCACCCTCCAAATCATATGGCTCATGGTCTGTTAACAAACCAGGACTCACGCGACTCAGGCTATGAATGGATGTGAGGCTGCCTGGGGAGGGATCTCAGGACTGCATTGTAAATACCTGATAAGTGATGTTTAACAGAGATGACTTCCCTGAGTCTATCTTCAAGAACCAAAAAAATCCAGATGCATTCAACTGAAGCACTTGAAACATTTGACTTTTGTGTCTGAAACAGCTATACGTCTGGTTTTAAGGGTTATGTTAGCCCAAGTGCCATCTTTCTTTAACAGTGAATGATTAAGTAGGGAATGTGTTCACCTTTAATAAGACAAAAAGACAAACTCTTTGGTTTTGCTTTTTTAATGTATTCGTTTATGTTACTTTCTAATGCAACTTTCGTATGGATAGGCAGTAATCTGGACATCTGTACAATGAAGACTATGGGGCAAATCCTGATCTTCAAATAGTGTTAACTGTTTATCCAACCAGAGGAAGTCATTAAGATATGAAATTTTAGTTGGTTGTATGAATAGGGTTTGTGCAAGTTTAGTTCAATCGACTGCCTCAGAACAAAAACAGAGATCTTTAATACATCAAAACAATGAAATTGATAGGAAAGCAAGCGGACACCATCTGCTGAGTTTTGAGTGAGCCATTGATAGAAAGATCTTAGATTCAAGGTAATGTCATTGTCTCCACATGAATTCTGTTTTTTGACACACTAGTGTGGTTTTTTGAAACAGACAATCTCACATTCAGTCCTACTACACACCATGAATACTGTGTGAAGGTTACAAAGGAGCCAGGGTTTGAACTTCTAACACTACCTGTCCTCCTTCATCCATGACAACGGTCCAAAGCATTGCACTTTGTTCACAATGTGTTCCAGGAGACACAGTTATCCCATATTTGAACAATATTACATCTTCTCTCTTCCAGTTTGAACATTATGGATAACTATAATACATGGATGTATTATAGTTGTGTTCTTTGACCACATCATTCAAACTAGGCCTTGAGAGTAACTTGAGCCTGGTGATTAGCAAAACCTGTAGGTAGATCCAGACTGAAATCTCAACAACTACTGGATCAATTGCCAAGAAAAGAAAAGACATTTGTTAACATAATGAATTTTAATTGCTTTATTGACTTTTCATCTAGCTCCATCATCTGGTCAAAATTATAATTTGTCCAACACAAACTAATCCTTGAGAAACCAATAACATTGCCATCAGCATCAGCTTTACTTTTGTGTGGGTTTTATGTTAATGTGCAAATGAATTTGTAAACCACCCAACCACTACAAAACAATCAGCACGAGAGCCCTGTTTTACTGTTTCACCATTGACTCGTAGTCTTGTTGCAACACCGTGTTATCCTCCAACTCCTCTGGAGGCACCATTTGTCACGTGTTGCATCTCACTGAATTTAGGTTTGCAAGACATTCTAGTGACGTCTACAGGGATAAGAGTACAGGTGGTCTCCCACTCTCTCTCTCTCTCTCAGTCTCTCTCTCTCACACACACACACACACACACACACACACACACACACACACACACACACACACACACACACAAATATATGCACACATACTAAGTGAGCTGGATGAAAGAATCCAGCAGAATAAATCATAGATGTTTTAATTCTTGACGAGGAGCCTGCCCTCATTAATCACACCTTATCAACTGCAATCTGAATGAATAGAGGCAGAAAATGGAGTGAGAAGCGAGGGAGGAGAATAAAAGACAAGAATGCACAAAGGAAGAGGCGACTGAGGAGGGTTTCTCTGCTCACTGTGTGACTCAAAGGTTCGGTGCAGGCCCTGACCTCCTGCCACCTCAGTGAATTGAATAAAGAAGCAGCAGCAGCCCAAGGGCATGGTGTTAAATAATGCCCAGGCAGGAGTACATTACGATTTAGCATAAATAAGAAACAGCAGAGTAACGGATGGTCTATGTGCTGCCAACTCATTAACCTTGTCAGAGAGACAGACAGACAACTCCAAAGAGATATGTCAAAGGAAAAATAGATGCCCACATGAGGTGGAGGACGAGGATGACTTGAAGAAAAGACCTTGAAATTTGAGTCACATTTCAAATGTTTCTGAGGCATGGATTATGACAAAAATTTGCATTTGTTTATCTGTTTCCTTTGTGATGAGATGAATAGACAAGATGGCATTGACTTTTAAAAGTCTTTTTACAGTAAAATAAACAACCAATGCTGTACCTCTGAATGATGCAGTGCTACTGAAAACAACATGCACACTATTCTTGTTATACAGTAGCAAATACACAGCAGGACTGAAGAAAAAACTCGTGTTTTTTTTCCTCTCTCAATGCTACATGCATTTATAATCATGTAATAAGTGCATGTGACCTTGTACCGCTCAACTCGACTGATCAGCAGCAGATGGGTTCCCCCCATATAAGGTTCTGCTCAAGGTTTCTTCCTGTTAAAAGGGAGTTTTTTTCTTGACACTGTCGCCTTAGGGTTTGCTCTGGGGGTTCAGGTCATTTTGGTTCTGCAAAGCATCTTGAGACAATCTGAACTGTAATTGGCACTATATGAATAAAATTGAATTGAACTGAATTATAAGTTCAATGTGTGCCTATTTAATATGTTAATGATTAGTCATCTCCTTGAACTGAGCTCAACTGTGTCTCTAGATCCTCTTTTACACAAAAATATATTTAATACTACAGGATAGCACTTTAAATAACTCCAATCATTAGCTGATTCAGCTTAAAATTTTGAATAATATCACTGTTGTAATACTGTATTAGATGCTAACTAAAGTATTAGCAAAGTGAAGGACCACAGATTTCAGTTTGAAATATGCCTCTCTAAAAGCATGCTCATATTACTGGATGTTTAGTGTCATCCCCATCAGATGTCAGACCAGAATATATTGACTGTGGTCTGGTATGAATCAGAAGACTTTAGAGGTACTGCTGAGGTACTAAGTTTACATGATAGTCTTTTTCTTCTTTTTCAAAGGAAAAAAGTAATCACATTAACAGAATTAATATTGCTTTAATTTGTTGGTTTAAAATCTTCTCTCTTTCATTCTTCACTCTAAAGTAAAAAAAAAAAAGCAAGACTTTTTCTTTTTTTGACAGTATTCTTACTTGCAATATTTGCATTGCAAAACCAAAACCTGGTTTTAATGTTGTGTCTGATCAGCGTATATAACATAACAACTCAGGTCAAATCATATTTAAAAGGATAATTTTTGTGCATTTTATTAGCACAGTGGAGATAGACAAGAAAGAAGGTGAAAGAGAGCAGTCAAATGGCATGTAGCAGAGGTTCAATTATGGAATATGGTCTAAGCAGTCAGCCACTGGGTCACTCCAAGTCAAATCCCCCCCCAATTTATTTTACCATGACATGACACGTTCAAATACTGGCCTTTGCTATTGAATGTCTGATTATTATTATTATTATTATTATTATTATTATTATTATTATTATTATTATTATTATTATTATTATAAATGCATCAGGTGGAAGAAAGCAAACACACACACACACATCGAGAAGGACACTACAAAAAGAAAAAAAAAAATGTCTTTCACATTTAGTAGGGCCTAAAGGTGCTAGTTCGATAGCAGATCTTGAAAGTGCACCTTGGCTAAGAGGGTTTTTATTGATCTGGCTGCACATCTTGAAAGAAAGCAAAAATATGTTGATGTTAGCTTCAGAAAGGGAGAGCAGAAAAGACAGAATGAGCAGAGGTGGTATGCATGATCCTGAAGCTGCAGAGGAGGGGAGAAAGCCAAAATAAAAAGATAGGTTTGGTCTGTCTGCTGGCCTCGTCAAAATGACAGCTCTTTAGTTCAAGCAAGGAAACTGTCTATTTGTTATCTGTCCACTTTGATCTGAAGATACTATGTAAGATTTTAATCAAGGATTCCACTAAGGCCAACAAACGGAGGACAGGCCAATGTGAAAACCACTAAAATGATTTTGACGTGCTCAGCCTCAAGGCCGCCTCCGACTGTTCTGGACACTTTTGTTTCTGACCCTCCTCCGGACTGCCTCCACCCCCCCAACTGATTTTGAACATTTTTGTTTGAGTTTTTGGATCCGTCAGGGACTTTTACTGCCAACACACTGACCTGCTTCGTCATGCACTGGGAGGGAGGTCCTGACAGGACTCCACCCCAGCCTCAGCCTCAGCCCCTAACCTCTTTATCTCCTTCTCGCTCAGCTTTGCTTGTCCTCACTCTCCCTCTCTCCTGCATGCAGTGTGCTGGACATTTGCAGGGATTGGAGACAGCTGCAGGAATAGACTCACCTGTTCACAGTTGTCTCATTCCATAAAAGCAGAGCTCATTCCTCCACACACCGCCAGACCATAGACATTGTAACCATGTTTCTCTGCTAATCCCTGACCTTTAGTTTAATTCCACATGACATGAGTATCCCTGTTAGTTTAGTTTTAGTTCATTAATATTAGTTTTTTTCTTAGATCCCATTTTATGTAATAATTTAGAGTTTTCTATGGTTCCTGGTTTAACCTGTTCTGTTTTACCCTCACTTCAGTTTCCTCTTTCTGGACTAGCTTCAGTTTAAGTCGGCTGTCTAATAAATCCCTTTTGTAGACTCCACCTACTAATTAATACTTTATTTTAGCTAAAGTATTTATGAAAGTAACTACTTTTATTAGAATACAGTTTTGCTCTACCTTGTTCACCTCTGATCACCTGGTAAATAGAATGCTATAGTTAGTGTGAACTTTAATTACAGTGGCAAGGTAAATAAAAAGAGTCTATCCCAGCTGACTGAGGCTGAAGGCAGGGGATATTCTGGATAGGTCACCAGTCTATCACAGGACTACATATAGAGACAAACAATCACATTCGTGCCTATGGACAATTTAGAATCACCAATTAACCTCAGCATGTTTTTGGACTGTGGGAGGAAGATGGAGAACCTGGTGAGAACATGCAGGCACAGGGAGAACATGCAAACTCCATGCAGAAAGATCACAGTCCAGGATGCAAACAGGGAATCTTCTAGCTATGAGGTGACAGTGCTAACAACCGATCCACTGTGCAGCCCAATTTTATTCATACAACCCCAATTTCTTAAAATCCAAATTTGTTGAAAAATGGTCTCTGGTCTCAGAAGTGAATGTCCACCTTCATCTTTCTCTGGTCCACTGACTCCTATACCTTAGATCTTTTCAGTGAATGTAGGAATGGTAGTGGTTCAGTGGCAGCATCGGCTGTTCTGCTGCTCATTCAGTTTTCCGTGGTCTTGCTGTTTGACTGATGCAGTCTTCCCCAAAGCTGTCACATGTGATGTCAAGAAGAAGCCATATGCTGCTTCAGCAATCTCTATTCAGTGTAGAGTGTGTGAAAAAGGCGACCAATGAAAAAGCAAAAACCCAGCATGCATCAAAAAGTATAAACTATGGAGGTTGCAGACATGGCACTGTTGATAAGGTTAAAAATCAGTGAACTGTTACTTAAGGGCAGTGCAATATTTAATTGCAGGTTTTAGAGAACACCACCCATGAGGCTGTTTACTAAAACTGGGGCAAACCGCCATCATAACTGCTAAGCTCAACAATTAAAAACAGTATGTCAGAGTAATGTGCCAAATCCTGATGAATTGTTAGTGGCATAGTAGGGGTTAACCTCCTCCTTAAACCCAGTGAACCCCTGCTCTGCCTCCCTAAGCCCATAGCTGGGAAACAATGCACTTATCTGGTTCACTCAACCTGCCATCCTATTTAGCCCCTCTGCCAGCCACAAATTTGCATGTCAATCATAGAAGCGGATGACATTTAAAAAGCCTGTAAAAAGACTGGTTGGAAATCACAGAAATTAATTGCGAAGCATGTGTGCATGTTCGTGTGAAGTGTATGTACATTCTCTCTCTCTCTCCCTCTCACACACACACACACACACACACACACACACACACACACACACAAAATCTCTTCCTATCTCCCTACACACACATTGTTCACCAGGAATTGTGACTACCTTACATTTCTTTGTGGAATGAGGACATCACCAAAATGGTTGAAGTGAGGGTCTGTGCATAATTAACACTGTAGTCTAGCTACTCTTTTGAAACAATGAATTTTCTTTTATGTCTTTTTGACATTTTCTACCTCTTTGAGTTCCACTTCTCTCTTAGCATCAAGAGGAAACACCAACAATTATTTGCCTGAATAGTGGGAAATCAACACTGTTGCACACTCTGGCGCTGCCTTGTGTTTTATTGTTTTCATTTTGCCATTATTTGCTTTGTGTCACTCCAGTGTCTTTGCTGTCAAGCCAGTTTTATTCATGCAACCCAAATTTCTTACAATCCATATTTGCCATTTGGTGTGCATATTTGCTTTTACCTGATAAATTCAAGTTCAATATCCTCTCTTTTGGTAGCTCTGTTTTTAGTTTCCACCATTTCCCAGGAGCTGGAACATACAGCTGCTTACACAAGATGCCTATATGCTACCAAAACACAAATGGGAATGTAGTTTTGTGGTATAGGAATGTAAATTTTTTTGAGACATTGAACTTGTAAAAGCAAAGTGTTCAAGCTGGAATGTAAAGATAAGTTGCTCTTTAGTGTGTTTGAAAGTTTTTCTGCAAGATAAAGTCATCAGCATATGGATTATCTGTAATTAGTTAATTAATTAGTAATTCCTGCCATATTTTCCATATGGTATATTTAATCTATACTAGGTCTGGTGTGACCTCTTTGCTAACCTTAATTCTAGAAGCAGTTTCTCAGAATTATTGTTGTATTCTGTCTGACAAACTGATGCTGACTTCTGTGTCCCAGCAAATTGTATTCTACTGATGTACTTTCTGGTAACATCTAAGCACCTCATTGTTTTACAAAGACATAGAAAGAATAACGTTTTTTATATTCAACAACTGCAATTTCCATAACACTTTGGCAGACATGCTGACTGCCATGTTTGATCGGGCTTTATGTAAAAGTGAGGCAGGAAACCCAAGTAGAGAGTCGCAGAATCAGGTCAGAGAGTTCCAAAGTCATTTATTTGTAAATAGAATATCAAAAAATAAAACAGAGGATTTTGAGTTTAGGGGATTAGACATAATGAAATTGGAATGAAGCTGGGGCTGCCAGGAGATCTTAGTAGTAATGATACTAGAGGAGGGTAATGAGTAAAAGATGGCCAAGCCTCCCTGCAATCACAGACCAGGCCCACAGAGAAAGTGCAACGAGAGGAGAGACAAGCTGTCAGCTAGCTGGAAGCTTGTGTCATTTCTGACCTTCCCTGAAAATTTCATCCAAATCCATTACTCTGTTTTTAGTAATGTTGTGCACAGATAAACAGATAAACAGATGGACAAATGTATACTGATCATCACATAACACCGTTCCTTGGTGGAGTAAAAAGAACAGGAAAAAGAAGAATGTGAACCCTTTGAAATTATTTAGCTTTCTCTCTTAACTGGTCATAAAAGGTGAGTAGAACAACTGAATCCACCTAAGTTAGTGAATACAATTGTCTTGAATACAACTATTACACTCACTGGCCACTTTATTAGGTACACCTTACTAGTAAAAGGTTGGGCCCCTTTTGCCTTCAGAATTGCCTTAATTCTGTGTAGCATATTTTCAACAAGGGGTTGGAAACATTCTTCAGAGATTTTGGTCCATATTGACATGATAGCATCATGCAGTTGCCGCAGATTTGCCAGCTGCACATCCATGATGCAAATCTCCTGTTCCACCACATCCCAAAGGTCCTCTGTTGGATTGAGATCCACTGACTGTGGAGGCCACTGGAGTACAATGAACTCATTGTCATGTTAAGAAAAAAAAAGTTTGAGATGATCTGAGCTTTGTGACAAGCTGCATTATCCTGCTGGAAGTAGCCATCAAAAGATGGATACACTGTGATCATAAAGGGATGGACATGGTTAGCAACAATACTCAGGTAGGCTGTGGGGTTTAAATGATGATCAGTTGGTACTAAGGGATCCAAAGTGTGCCAAGAAAATATCCCTCATGCAATTACACCACCACTAGCAGCCTGAACCATTGATACAAGGCAGGATGGATCCATGGTTTCATGTTTTTGTTTTTTTTTTGCCAAATTCTGACTCTATCATCTGAATGTTGCAGCTGAAATGGAGACTCATCAGACCAGGCAACATTTTCCCAATCTTCTATTGTCCAATTTTGGTGAGCCTGTGTGAACTGTAGCCTCAGTTTCCTGTTCTTAGCTGACAGGAGAAGCACCAGGTGTGGTCTTCTGCTGCTGTAGTCCATCTTCTTCAAGCTTGGACGTGTTGTACATTCAGAGATGGTATTCTGCTTTCCTTGGTTGTAACAAGTGGTTATTTAAGTTACTGTTGTCTTTCTATCATCTCCAACAAGTCCGTCCATTCTCCTCTGGCCTCTCATATCAACAGCAGTTTTGTCCACCCAACTGCCACTCACCGGATATTTTCTCTTTTTTTTGAACATTCTCAGTATGAAAATCCCAGTAAATCAGCAGTTTCTGAAATATTCATACCAGTCGGTCTGATACCAACAGCCATGCCACGTTCAAAGTCACTTCAATCCCCCTTTTTCCCCATTCTGATGCTCAGTTTGAACTTCAGCAAGTTGTCTTGACAGTGTCTACATAACTAAATGCACTGAGTTGCAGCCATGTGATTGGCTGATTAGCATTTTGTGTTAACAAGCCATTGAACAGGTGTACCTAATAAAGTGGTGGCTGGTGAGTGTATATCCAATGGGTAATTTCAGTTTTCCACCAGCACTGGAAAAGCTTAACAACCAGTTTAACCTCCTTTGGCATAACCTCAAACAGGTGTTTTCTGAGGCTGGGGATCTGACCTGCTCATTGTTTAGAAGGAAGTTTGGACCTTCATCCTCACAGACCACTAGTCCCTTTGAGAGTCTGGTGTGAATGGCTCTCTTGAGATCTTTCTAGAGTATGACTGTAGGGTAAAGTCTGAAGTGTGACTGAGTCGCTCCAAAAAGGTACATTTTCATTGTCTGAAATCATTCCGTAGTAGATTTACTAGTACATTAAAATGTATGGCCAATGGCAGGATTTAATTTTATACTTGTGGCTGCTCTCTATCAGGTTTCACTGTTGGTTAACCCATTGAGGCTCTGCTTTGGCACCTTGAGACAGATTTGTTTCACTTACCACTGAAACAATGGGTAGCAATCATGCACTCTGGTCCATCAAATAAATCCTTGAGCCTGTTGGTCATTCCACCCAATTATCTCAAATTGACAGATTTTAACACTGGTATAGTAGAGGTCTCCTAAAAAGAGCTGCTGCCTCAGATGGAACACCTGGCTGAAGCTAGCGGTGGCCGTTTGCAGAGTCTGCCCCCCACAGATGGTGCTGCTAATGACGTTAGCATCCAAAAGTGGAACTAAAGTCTATAGATAAGGGTTAAAGTTATCTTTGTATTTTGTTCTACTCTTCTTCACATCTGGACAATATTACATATAAAGCAGACCTGCATTATTGAGGCTAAAGTTACTGTATAAGTTAACATTACACAGTGTAAACTCTGATGGTAAACAAGTTCTAAAATGGTGTTGTTCTGTAAATCTGAGGTAGCGTTTCCTGATTTAACGTTAACGCTGATGCTAAATCAGGTTTGTCAGCATCCTAAATTATTTAACTTTTAACTGTAAATAAGCTTCCTGTGGGTCACAGCTGATCAATCATTATGGATTGCTAACATTATTACAGTTTTTTTAAACTGCTGCTGCCTTGACGTGCTGTTTGTTAAGGATCAGGAGAAATTAAACTAAGTTAACGTTCCACTACAGAGCGCTGTTATTGATGAAAGTTAACCTCCCATTTCAATGAATGAAAAACAGTTCAGTTATTTGACTGTGGACTGTTTTTGAGGACCTTCTGTTCATTTCATTGAGAAAAACTTATGTTAAAACAATTCTTTTTCAGAAACACTGGCGTTACTGAGATCTACTTCTTATGACCTGATCAGCACACTGAACCTCCGAGGTGAGTGATACTTTGCTGCTATTTAATGTAAAACACATCACATTGTGATACATTAGAATAAAAAAGCAAAATGATTGTTGGCCTCTCCAAGCTTCCTCCTAACCAGGAAGTTGACTGGAGTGGACATCAACTGAAAACTGGATTCATCCCTGAAGAGAACCTTAGTCCAATCATCAACAGTCCAATCCTTGTGATCCCAGCAAAGAGTAACTAGGCTTTCCTCTGCCTTGCCTTGATGAAGGGCTTCTTCCTGCCCTGTGTGGCTTCAGACCAGCTTCAAGAAGTCGGTTTCCAACTGTCCTTGCTGAACAAGTCACATTTCTCCACAGTGTTCACTCATTTTTAAGATCCCTGGAGGTCTGAGGACGATTCCTGACACAGGAAAGGATGAGTAACGGTTATCTGGTGGGTAGAAAGACATTTCCTGCTGAAACCAGCTAGAAATTTGGCAGTACTATGTTGGGCTTGTTTTTTCTTCGTGTAATCTTCAGTTTTTTCGCTACCTGTCTGTCACTCGAGAATTTTCTGCAGTGCCAAGGTGGCTGCCTTTGTGGCTTCACATAATTCTTTTGATTTAGCCACTGCTTTATCTGAGAGCTGACAACTTCTGACTTGTGCTACGGCTTGAATGTCAGCAGGAAACCACTCTAGACCTTTGCATGTGCAGTGCTGCTATGACATTGAATGTCCTCTTATATACCCTGGGAATACAATTAAGCTGAAGCATGTCAAATAGGACATAAAATAATATGGAATCAGCTGCATATTTTTGTCATGCTCATTGTATTCTTCAGGTAATATACCTGTAGAGGTACGAGGCATTGTAATGAACAAGAAATTAAAGAAAACAAGGGTGGTCTAATATTTTTTCCCTATATATATATATATATATATATATATATATATATATATATATATATACACATACATATATATATATATATATATATATATATATATATATGTATGTATGTATGTATGTATGTATGTATGTATATATATGTGTGTGTGTGTGTGTGTGTGTGTGTGTGTGTGTGTGTGTGTGTGTGTGTATGTGTGTGTGTGTGTGTGTGTGTGTGTGTGTGTGTGTGTGTGTGTGTATTTACTCTAAGACATGGTCACTTGTGTGACAGATACAATGATGAATGTAAACAGGAAGCAATGAGGACACTGAGATTCAGTAACTCAGACCACACAAAAGTGTTCTTCTGTCTTTTATTAGTATGTACACAAATGTGTCCTAGGCTACACTAAGAAGACCTCTGAACCAACTCACATCCTCTGCTTTAATGGAAATACTTAATGATTGTCATTCTCAGATCCAGTGAGATGGCTTAGTCCAAGACATCTGAAAAAAAAGGCCATAGAGATATTATGAGTGGTTCAAAAATCTTGGGCAATTTTGTCTGTCTGGAACATGTCACTGAATTGATCCAATCTGTGTTGGTGCCAAGTAAACACTAACAAACCATAGACCTCATGCTGACCATTAAATTTCCTGTTGTGATCATGACTGTGCAATTCATTTGTGTACATGCTTTCTTGCAGATATTATGCTGTAAGTGTGTAGACACGTAATTGATAACTTGATCCCAGAGTTGAGCATTCTAAAGATGAATATTTGCAATTACAGCATTCTCATTAGAGCGTGTGACCTTCAACTGAGCTCTGTCTCTATTGATCGTCCCAACCAGGGTTGACACTGGCCTTTCAGTGGAAATTGCTCAGCAGCACCACCGCCACAACAACACAGACGTAGAACATAATGATCTAAAGAGCAGTGCCCGAGCAGTAATCTGTTGTGCTGGCAATGGTTGGAGAGCAGGTGATGATCAGTAGCACTGAGCAGAGAGACTGTGCAGTGGACAGCTGCAACCTGAAGGCAAAGAAGATAAGAAATTGCAATCAAGTGTCTCTTCTTCTTTCTGCTTCGTTGATTATGCAACAAAAGAATTGTCTCTCATCAAAATGACATTCAATGAAAATTATCCCTTCATGCTTAAAATGGCTTAGATGTAAGGGTGAATTCATGCTTTCACATCTGGCATGCATACCAGTGGGTCTTTAAAATTTGACAGCAGATATGGTTCTATTCATACTACAGTAGGTTTGTCTGGGCCTGCTAAACAAATGGTTGCACAGCCCCTTATGAGGCTCCCATTGATTTGTCTGAAAGAAGGCTGTGACTTTGGACTTTTTACAGGATACTGGAGTTGCTTAAAGATTGGGCTGCAGCACCATCTCAATGTGATTATCTCCACAATGTGTCAAGCACTGATGTAGGGATGGCATATCAGAGGATTTCTGGAGAAATTAAGTAGAGAAATTAACTTTCTGCTGTGTTTGGCACTGATGATGGAAAACATGCAACTCAAAGCTCCTCCAAAGCCTGGCAGTCACTACTTCAATTGCAACTCTTTTCATGATATACTATAAAAGTGTGTTACTCTGCATATAAGAAATACCATATGGAAATATTATCAAAGTTTAACACTCGATTTTCACAGTAACACCTAGCATGGCTTAGTGAAGGAGAAAGGTGGACCAGTCACACCCAAAACTGCAACATTGTGCAACTTCATTGCATTTCACTAAATGAATGCAGATGTCATAACAAAGTCAGTGAAATTGCTGTAAATTTTGGAAGTGGGAGGTAGTGGAATAATTCAAAAGTTGTCAGTGGACAGGCCTGCCCGCTTTTAGTGATTTATATTGTTATTTTGGACAGAAATGTGGAACAGCACAAGTCTGCCCAAGCCTGCTGTTTTTAGTGTGCATGGATTATAGCTTGTCTAAATTTGCCGATTAATTTTGCTGTCTTTAAGAAAGGGGTGTTATCATAATACAGAGAGGCCAAAGTATCTTGTCAGGGGCCAATCAAAGAACTCTTTTATTAGTGTTCTTAATGAACCGTTGAGGAAGATCAATAAAGGGATGAGATATCTGTCTGTGTCAGTATAACAGGTACTGGATGTACAAAAACTTGAAATTAGGTTTAGCTAGTAGGTAATATTGCATTTCAGAGTTTTTTTTTTAATGATTCTTCTTAATTAATTTTTTAACAGAATTTACCCTCATAGTTGGCAGTTGCACACAAACTCAAATTCTGTCCAGCTACCAAAAAGCAAAACATTTCTGTACACATTTTGGATTGAGCATCTACTCCAATCTGCTGTTAGATCTGCTGAGAGCCAGCAATTTCTCACCATGCCCTGCGGTTATGCAGATGGAAGAGAGCAAAAGTAGTGCCACAGTATTTGAGGGTTTTCGACTTAAACATTACACTGAGACACTGCCCCCTCCCCACCCCCCCACCCCTTCAGATCGATGGAAAATGTGACCAAAAGGGATTAAAAGGTACAGTACACTGAAGCCACATTATGTTGTCCTGGTGTTGTGGAAATAGCAGTGTGATTAAAAATGCACTGTCATGAAACTCATGAATAATTAAATTACTATTACCTCTAACACTGGCTGCTCAGGCATAACATTGTATTCGCTCACAGAGCATATGGATCTATCAAGGAGACTGATTTCTCTCTCTCTCAGCACACACAATTTACCATTCCAGACCATATGTGTGTGCATATCATTTCTTTCATGTAGAGATTATATGCACATGTTGTCTGGTAAAATTTAATGATGTGAACCACTGTCCATTAGAGATGTGACATTTGCGAACAAGTCAGTCATTTGAACGGCTTTTTTCAGTGAACTCACAGTTGCGAGCCATTCGTATGTGCAAATTGCCCACGCTTTCATCACGTGTCACCTGTATGCCCCATGAGTCTGAATTGTCCATGCTACCTTCAGGTGAACAGCTAATAACATCTCCAAGTTTGAGTTGCCCCCAGCACGCTCCATTCATGTGAACACAGCTAACTTAGAGGAGGAGGAGGTGAGCGCTGTCCGAGTCCGACTGACTGGAGACTGGAGCGGAGCCACATTTACCGCAATGGAAAAAACAAACAAAAAAAAATGAGACAGAGTCAAAGGAAACGTAGCAGCATCTGGATGTACTTTTCTGGGGGCAATATGTGTTTATTACTACTGTCACACCCACATGCCAGGAATGTGTCAATGCTACACTGTATCTATATCTGTCAGTTTGTACACCAAGTATATTTAATATACTATTATTTAGAACCTTGTAATATTAATACTGATTTAATAATACGAAAATAAATAATGTTTTATGACTCCACCAAGGAATGTGACGGAGTTATGTGATGCTCGGCATACGTTTGTCTGTGAATCTGTGAATCTGTCTGTGCGCAACATTACTCAAAAACGGATTTGGATGAAATTTTCAGGGAAGATCAGAAACGACACAAGGACCACCTCATTAGATTTTGACAGTGATGCGGCTTAAAGTCTGGATCAACAGATTTGTTAAAGATTTCTATATCATTGTGAGATAGCGGCTCGATGTCACGTAGCTACGACAAGTGAACACTACGCCAACTTCCTGCTGACGATCACATGATTGCGATCCTACTACGAATTCACCATTGGGGTCTTCTCGGGGCGATTAGAAATTATACAATAACTGAGCAGTCTTGGCAGAGTACTGTGATCTGAGTGCTTTTCTTGTTGTGTTGATTACACAGGAAAAATATGGTATGTAGGCTGTAGCATATTGTTTGGCTCTTCTCCCCTTTGTCCTCATCTTTGCTCAGGATATTTTTCTTTTTCCAAACTTTGTTTTTGTCTTTACTAATGTGCCCTGTACCTACCCAGTATTCAAAAAAAAACACCTCATGTAAACTCAAATTTATTTCTCTCCTCCTGTAAAATGCTGCTATCTCTTTCCCATAGTCCTGTTTCCTGCCACCTTTGATATTTAACGGTTGGAACCTGTAAACCTTGTAATGGTACCTCACTTATACGACTAAGTTACACTGTAAATTGTGGGTTTTATTATAAAGCATTCCTGGTTTTTGCTTTACCACAGGCAAGTCTGAATTGTTGCATACATGCAAGTGTTTCATTACATTCCCCAGGTTATAGCAGAATCCAAACTGGACCATGAAACAATGTGAAAAGGTGATCTGGTCTGATGAATCTTGTTTTCTTCTGCAATATGTCGATGGTAAGGTTCATGTATTTCACTTCTGGCAGAAGAGATGGCAGCATGATGCGCTATGGGAAGATGGTGAACTAGCACAGGTAGTGTAATGCTCTTGGCAATGTTCTTTTGGGGGACCTTGGGACTTGGCATTTAATTGGATGTTACTTTTAACACATAGCACCCCTCTAAACATTGTTGGAGACCATGTACACATCTTCAGAGCAACATTGTTCCCTGATGGCACTGGTCTCTTTCAGTGTTAATATTCCCCTGCCAACTTTGATCAGGAATGGTTTGAGGAACATGACAAAGCGTGTTGACTCAGCCTTATGCCCAGATCTCAACTCAAGCATCTGTAAGATGTTCTAGAATACCAAGTTTGATTCATGGAGGCACCATCTCACAAATTCCAGGACTTAAAGGACTGCTGCAGTCGCTGAAATATATATTTTAGTAGTGTTCTGTTTGGTGGTGGAGCTGTCCTTGGTCCTGATGTGCTCTATGTACAGCCAGAATTGTATGATACCATTTGTTTTGTTGAGTGTCTCAAATTCTAGGTGGCTGCACTGACGTGTTTATTGTTGTTAGTCACACATATTACAATCCCTCACATAGCATGTTATTTGTGGTAATGACTTTTCTTTAGACTACTGAATGCTGTCAATTGGTCCATTTTACCACTGTCTTCTCTTCTACTTGATTTTGGGGCGATAAAACAAAGCAATGATAATCAGACTATTGTCTAATGTAGCTATACAACTAGAGTCATTGTCATATACATTTCCCCACCCATTTAAGGGTCATATCCTTGTCCTGGTCTGCTGCTCTGGTGTATCCCCTTCTAACTGCTCTTCAACACATCTCCCCATCTCTGATCATCTGTTTATATCATTCAATCTGAATTTGATCATCTCCACAACCAAACCATTATGTACAGCGTCATTTCGTAGCATCAAGGACATTAACCTGACATCTCTCACCACAGGCATTAAAGCACTCCCCACCTTCAGCATCCCCTCTACTACAGATGAACTGGTTTCCCACTACAATAACAGTCTACATACTCTATTGGACTCACTTGCTCCCATAAAAACTCGGACTGTATCTTTCACTCACTCTGCTCCCTGGTTTACATCCCAACTCCGCCTCCTCAAAGCTAAAGGTCGACAACTGGAGCGACTCTACAATAAAACCGGTCTAACTATGCATAAAGAAATGTATCACCACCACATTCTTCATTATAAGGACTCAATCAACACAGCCATGTCACAATATTATGCAGGTCTAATCAGTGCAGGTGATAGGACCACCCGGATTGTTTTCACTAATTAATAACTTCCTGCACCCACCGGACACCTTCCCCCCACGCTTCTACTCCTTCAACCACTGTAACATACTCATGAACTTTTTCATTACAAAAACTGATAATATCCACCATCAACTGACCTCTCACACCCCCTGCAGTTCACTCCCTCCTGCTCCCACAGCCCCCTCCTCTCAGCCACTCTCAAGTTTTCACATTCCCTCTTCTGCTGATATATGTGAACTCATCAGGAAATCTAAAACATCTACCTGTCAACGTGACCCTCTCCCAACACCCCTGATCAAAGCCTGTCTCCCCTCCCTGTCACCTCTGATCACTGCCATCATCCACTCCTCCCTCACCTCTGCTTCTGTCCCATCACTTCTGAAATCTACTGCACCAACTCCGACTCTCAAGAAACCTGGTTCAGACCCCAACAACTTCAATAACCTTTCTCCCCCTCCCCGCAGGTCAAGAGTCTGGGTGTCGTCCTTGATGGCACTCTGTCATTTCAAACTCACATTAAGAACATCACTCGGTCTGCATACTTTATCTCCGTAACATTACCCGCCTCCGTCCCTCCCTCAATCCTGTCAGCACCGCCATCCTGGTCCACTCTGGTCACCTCCCGCCTAGATTATTGCAACTCTCTTCTCTCTGGTTTCCCCCTCAAGTCCCTCCGTAAACTTCAACTAGTCCAGAATGCAGCAGCCCGGATCATCACCAGGACACCTTCTCTCCATCACATCACCCCAGTTTTCCAACAACTTCACTGGCTCCCAATCACTCACCACATCATCTACAAAACCATTCTCCTAACCTTCAAGGCCCTCCATAACCTCACCTCTCCATACCTCACTGAACTCCTCCACATAAACACACCCAGCTGGACTCTCAGATCATCTTCCTCCCTCAGCCTCACCATCCCTCTTGCCCGTATGACCACCATGGGCTCCAGAGCCTTCAGCCGCTCTGCCTTATGCCTCTGGAACTCCCTCCCACCTGAAATCCTAAACATCGACACACTGGACATTTTCAAATCCAATCTCAAAACCCACCTGTTCAAACAAGCATACTCACTTTAAATTCCATTCCTCTTTCTCCTTCTGTTGTTTTAAAATTGCTAAATTTCCTTCTTGTAAATTTTTTTTTACATTTTTACATTTATACTTTATATTTGAATGTGTTTTAACTTTGTTTCCTCTGTATGGTGACCTTAAGTGTTCAGAAAGGTGCCTATAAATAAAATGTATTATTATTATTATTATTATTATTATTATTATTATTATTATTATTATTATTATTATTATTATTATTATTAAGGACAGAGAGGCAAACCACCTTGTGGTGTTCTTGTTTTTCTCTTAAATAAAAAGAGGCACCAGCTTCATCTGCAGCTTGGCTGGTAGGGGACACAGGCTGCCTGGCTGTTCATTTGAAGAGGGTGACATGCAGTGATCTAGTTCCTATTCCCAGGTCTGTCTAATTACTGGCTTGATCACCAGCCTGACCTTTCACATTCAGGCTGGACAGAAGAAAGCACCACCACCTTGATAGAGCTGGATAATAAGAACAGGAGGACAGGGGGTGTGGAGATGTCTGATGGAGTGAGGAAAAAAAGAGAGGAAAAAGGCGGGTCTACAAGACCTTTTGGTAATTGCGCCTTTTTATCCTTTGGGGAAGTAATGAAATGACCCATGTTCTTCTGATCTTTCTTTCTTTCCCCCTTTCTTTTTGTGTTTCACACTTTTTCGTTCATTCTCTTTTTTAAATTATCACTTCTTTCTCTTCATTCATTTCCCTGTTTCCTTTTCCCTTTATTTGTCTCTTTCTTTGAATTCTTCTGCATTCTTGTTTCTTACTGTGCTTGCAATGACTTCTGAATACATCATCAATCACAGTTCAAATACTGTCCCATTTCAAAATGGTGCTCTGTGTGTGGACTTTTAGTAGACAAGAATCCCAGCATCCATTTTCCATTAATCAGTGGCGTAGTGAGTAGTGGAGAATTTAAGCCAGGAGCACTTTTGTTTTTTGTTTTTCAGGGTCTTTTCACTTGCCTCTTCTGTGTCCTTTTGCTTAATGGAGTGTGCAGTGATACAGTGAATGTACTGATTTCCCAGCCTTGAATGCACAGCAAAGTATTTTACTGGTTTTTGTTTGTTTGTTCTGTCCTGTCTCCTGCTCTCTCTCTCAGTCCCGCCCCCCTCAGTGCTGCGCCTCTGGCTGCGCAGGTCGTCGGGGCTCATTGGCTCCAGCTGCGGAGGGAGCACAGCTGGAGCCAATCTTTCATCAGCTGTGGATAAAGCCGGGCTCGCCCTCCATCTCTCTGCCAGATCGTAGCATCAGCTGCACACCATCGTGAGTAGCTCAGACAACCTGTTGTTGTGTTGTTTTAACCACCAAGCTAAACCGGGCTCTCTTGTCTCTCCTCCTAGCTCTCCACCGGATCGACCAGTCCGCAGCCAGCCTGTCTGCCTGCCCCACCTGTCACCTTGCCTGCTTTGCCTTCTGTGCCTTTCCGGCTTTCTCCATGGCACGTCCACCTGCCGCCATTCGCCGTGGCACATCCAACCGCCGCTGATCTCTGCAGCGCGAACAGCTACACCGGGGTGCGTCCCCAGGACCACCAGTTATCTGAGCCTGCCAGCCCAGCTCCCTCAGTTTGTTCTTTAGTTTTGTGAGTATTGTCTGGACTTTGTTATGTTAGTTTAGGAAGTTTGCCTGCGTTATTGATTTTTGTTACAATAAGCACCTTTTGTTGGAACCTGAACCTGGCTGAGTGTCTGCACTCTGGGTTCAAACCCCCAGCACTCCGTGACAAAGGCAGACAGGAAACAAAGAACAGAAACTGGTGGGAATCCGAGGGGAGAGCTGAGTCCGTGAGGAACTGAAGCAGATGGGAGATAAGCAGGGCTCGGTGGAAAAGCAAAATCCGTGAAGGGATCAGAGTCTGTGGTCTGGCGGGGAGTGATTGAATGAACTGAGTATATATACCTGGAGGTATGAAGGTAACAGTTGGGTTGAATGGACTGATTACTGCAGCTGACTCTTGTCACAGCAATCAGCAGAATGCAGACAGGTGATGCAGGAGGGTGAGTGAGAGAGACAATGGAGACAGGCAGACAGACACGGAGACAGATGGATGCAGAAAGAGGAAGCCAGAGGGACAAGGAGAGAGAGACACACAGGAAGAGTGATGGAGAGGAAAGAGAGAGAACAGGGAGAGACAGATGACAGAAACAGGAAGAAGGAGGGAGAAGGAAGGAGAGGAACAGGGGCTGGAGCAGGGATCGTAACACTAACTAGTGTTCCACCATCCCAGACATCTGAAGCATGTATCCAGTAAAGCTATTAAATGTTAAAATGGCTTGCCAATAATAAAGATTTATCTAGTATAGGTTTTTTCTTAAATTAAAACAAGGAAAAAAATAAACATTTGTACACCTACAGTAAAATGCATGGAGTAACATTCTGCTGATTCCTGATCAGTTCAGACATTGAATAATCTGAGTGTGTGAGATATCTAAAATTTAGCTGAGTGTGTGACGCATATCTACAGTTTGTAAATACCATTCATGTATAAGTTTGTGTTCAGTTATGCATAGTCATTAGTAAACAGCAGTTATACCATTGTTGTGGTACGTCTGGTGTTTTACCAGTTACAAAAAGAGCTTTGGCCACATTACCACTCTTCAGTCAGGAGAGAAAAGAGCTGACTCTGATTTGTATGTAACAGATCATAACCACTTCTGACACAACTGATATGCATACGTCGTCAAATGTAAATGCAATGTTTTTTCAAGATTTTAACTTGGTACAAACAAATTGTAGAACTTGACATAATTGATCAATGTAAGTTTGAAGATAAACTACTTTTTATGTAGCCATAATTTTCTTTCAAAAAATGTTCAGATACTAAGAAAATATGTCAGATACAATTTCATTGTTCCCAGTATTTAAATAGTGCTGTGTTTTTGCTTAGGTAATTCAGCTTTCCTACTTTCACTGACACTAAAATAAGTGCAGTGAAAACAGGATTTGATTTATTTTACTTTGTTAAGATGTCAAATTTTCACAAAAAAAGTACTGTCGATCTTATGAAGCTTTTTGAAATCCAGTTCAAAATCCTTCTTGTAGGATTCCTTGAAACCCAGTCTGAGCCTGTCTGGTTAGCCTGTTAGTATCTGGAGAGTCTTCCATACTGATGATGAGAGGACATCGCTGTCCTGGATCAAAGGCACTGAATCAGATGCACACAAGCCATACACGAGGCCACACATAATATGTGCACCATGTTTGACAATTTCATTTGATTAACAGTAACCATGTGACTAAGTAAAGCTCCCAAGCACTCTGCCAGATACCAGTATTATGATTATTTCTTTAAACTGCATTGTGAGGTACACACAAACAGACACTCCTGCAAACATCATTAGCATTCAACACTGCAATCAGAAATAAAAACCTGCAGATGATCAAACAAATACTGCATGGAGTAGTTCAAAAACATGTAGCCTGACACTATGAAGCTGCCATCAGTGATAACTGTCATGGCTCATGAAAGACAGTCCTTTGGAAGTGTACAGATCCTCTCTGATAACAGCATACCATGGGGAAAAGGAAAAGGCATCTCTTTCAAGTGTGGCTTTGGCCCTTTACCACCCCCTCACCCCATAGACTCTCCCACTGCACCTCTCTTTTACACATGAACAACGAGCATCTGCTAAATTAAACTGTAGAATTGTGAACAACGAGCACTACAGATCACTACACTACATCATTAGCTCATGTTTTCTGGATAAAAGAGTCCCTCCCTAACTTTACTCAAATTTGTCATCCAGAAGTAAATCATGGCTGACATAAGTGTTACAACTGTGATCGTATTTTGTGGTGTTTTCTTGTGGTTTCTTTCTTTCTCTATGGTTCTTGTGTTCATTCATTCTGATGGCAGGTGAAGCCATGTGTGGACCAAATACCAAGTTGCAGTTCCAGTTGAACATCATTTCACTGGTGAGGAAGGAACCTGAACTCGTGTGGGAGGTACCGGCGAGAAAAAGTTGGACTCACCAGGGTTCCGGAACCAAAATCTTGAAGAGGGGTTGGACTTTCTCCTTTTTCGGAGTTGCCGGAGGTAGGCAGGTGTGGGAATACTCACAAGCTCCCGGTTGAGTGTCACTTTGTTGAAGTTCTCCCTGGAGAACGAGAGAGAGAGTGTGGTTTGGGGGACTTCAGGATCGCATCTCTGCTTTTTGCAGATGATGTGGTTCTGTTGGCTTCATCAGACCATGACTTTCAGGATGCACTGGAGTGGTCTGCAGCCAAGTGTGAAGCAGCGGGGATGCAGATCGGCACCTCCAAGTCCAAGACCATGGTTCTCTGCCAGAAACCGGTGAACTGCTCTCTCCAGGTTGGGAGGGAGTTGCTTTCCCAAGCGAAGGAGTTCAAGTATCTCGGGATCTTGTTCATGAGTGATGGGAAAATGGTGCGAGAGATGGACAGGCGGATTGGTGCGGTGGCAGCAGTAGCTGTGGTAAAGAGGGAACTGAGCCGCAAGGTGAAGCTCTTGATTTACCAGTCCATCTACATTCCAACCCTCACCTATGGTCATGAGCTCTGGGTAGTGACCGAAAGAATGAGATTGCAGTTACAAGCGGTCGAAATGAGCTTCCTCTGCAGGGTGGCTGGGCTCAGCTTAAAGGTAGGGTGAGAAGCTCGGACATCCAGAGGGAGCTTGGAGTAGAGCCACTGCTCGTTCATGTTGAAAGGAGCCAGTTGAGGTGGTTTGGACATCAAATTCGGATGCCTCCTTCAAAGGTTTTCCAAACATGTCCACCTGGCAGGAGACCCCGGAGTAGAACCAGAATTCGCTGAAGGGATTATGCATCTCGTTACCCTGGTAACATTTCAGGATCCCCCAGGAAGAGCTGGAAAGCATTGCTGCGGGGAGGGACATCTGGAACGGCCTACTTTGCCTGCTGCCTCCATGACTCGGCCTCGGATAAGTGAAAGAAAATGAATGGAATGGTTAGACAGGTAACTTAGTAATTGTATGCCTTTTGGTTATTTTCTTGGTTAATTTATTCTCGCTTCTTTATTCTGGAGAATAGATATTTTTATTTCTTCTTTATATCCATCCTGAGTGAAGGCTCAACCTCACATGTCTCTAGACTTTTTTGTAAATAGTATAAATAAGTAAAATAATTGTTCTGCTGACTTCTTTGTGCTGCTTCAGGCCTGGGGAAGATGGGCACATTGGGAATATGTCATGCTATGTCTCGGCAACCCCTAGATGGAGTGTAACATCAAGAATACGCTACCAGTAGCATCCAGTGACAAAAAAGAAGATAAGAATGGTTTTTATGACTATTGGTGATGGCTGACTCTGACCTGAACCTAGACCAAAGCACAGGTTCTGCAGAAACATCAATGCAGACAAAATGGCAGCAAGTAAATGATGGGTGCAATGCTTCACCTGCAACAGAAAAAACTCTATTACATACTTGTTTTAGAGATGCTCTTTCAGTGTTACTGAACTTAAAGGGTCCCTCAATAACTGTGAACTGTGAGGACTGGATGAAGGAGAAGACACAGAAACACACATTAAAATGTACACACTAAGATAGATATATAACATTAATAACATTCCACATCATGTACTGGCTTTAAAGTGCTACCAGTGGTGAGATTAAAGTGAAGGCTGGGATTGTGAATATACTGTATATATATATGCATGCTATGCATCTCCTATTTAGGCAAAATATGAATTAAAAACTGTTGAACAGAGACTGCAATATATTTCAAGGATTTTTTTTCCCCCCCACAGTATAGCAAGGAAATAAACAGAATGATAAATCCTAAAGCATTATTGAGCTACACTGACTTCTTTGCTTAAAGGATACAAATAGACACATTTTCAGCAGGGAAATAAGAGATAAATGAATCCACAACTGTTATTAAAGTGAAATAAAGTTAATCCAGCAATGCTGCAGAGAATTATTTTTGCCTGAGAATCTGATCCAACATTTCCCTCTAATATGGTAGTCATATCTAATATCAGATGAAGCACTCTCAATTGAAATCTTCCTTATGTGGACGATAATGACTTTCCTGCTTAAATCCAATTTAAGAGCCTCTAATGGCCCCTTAATGTTTCCCCGCACGGCAAATTAACAGCCATGCATAAGGCAGTGGCACATAAAAAGAGACACTTTTCCTCACTTTTAAACTCAGTGATTTGCCTTTTCTTCCCAGAAGAAATAACGCATGGGGAGGCGAACATGCCTGAAAAAAAACAAAACAACCCCCCCCCCCGAAAGATAGGGACATAGAGGTAATTAGGCTCAATTATTATTAATATTACTTTGCAGGCTGTTGGGTTTATGGCATAAAACGCACTATTTAAATATTGGCTTTCATAAACAATATTACATGAGCATTAATGAATTGCAGGCAGAAGGCCTTAATCAGAAAACCAGAGACGCTTCTTTTATACATTTTTTCTTTTTCAAAGTATGTCAGAATACAATTACAAGTGATTGTTCTTTGAAGCACTTTCATCTGTATCTTCATCTGTGGAATAACTGATCCTATCTGCTCATACTGATATCTATCACACCCAATAGCAACAGGGAATGGTAAGTCCAGCAGCACTGTGTTATCAGGAGCCACACTCCATCCTGGACTTTCATTTCTACAAGATATCACACTACACATCTCAGGCTGACTTTGAGTGCTAGGGACACTGGAGCAGGTCAAAGGCTCTATTTTCGCTGTGTTAACCCCTTGACGCCCATTGTCGCAAATTTGCAACATACCACTTTCATTCAGACTGCAGCCGATATAATGTATCCATTTCCCCAATGCCGGTTTGTGCATATTCAATACATACCTTGGAACCTTTTGCAAGCACTGGTTTCTGGTAGGACCGGTTGGAGTGAGACCTAATTATTATATATCTGTTATTATTATATATCTATGTATCTATGTTCTATGTGTAATAGAAACATTAACAATCTCCACTTATTTTAGCATTAACTGGAAAGCAAAGACACACAAAAATGTTTTTTTATTTAATTGTAAATAAATTCAGGCATCAAGGGGTTAATGCTGAAAAGGCTGCTTTTAACCTTTATTTCACCAATAATTCTTTTGCAGACTTCTAACACACACAGGCAACAAGGCAATATCATTTTTGAAAATATGTCAGTAGTCCAAGGAATTACATCTATTTGTTAATTTTCTATTACCTTCCATGCTAACAGTTACATATTTTAAATGCACTGTTGAACTTTACAAATCATGTCAATGGAAATAAAACATTTTCCAGAGCTGCCTCTAACAGTTCTCTGTTAGTAGGCAAAAGGGCTTGTGGCACCTTTTAAGATTGTTATATGTTGTGCCACAGGAGAGTGAATAGTGATTGTCACCAACATTAATGACAGAAATTACAAAAACTACTTTGTCACACACTACTTTTATGTTATGGCACATCAGTAGACAGCTTCATAAGTCCCCCTGGAATTTTAAGTCTGCCCCTTTGATTGAAAGAAGTTTATTTACCAAAACCTTCTTATCACATAGTTACATTAATAGGAGAAAAAAGAAACTAAACAAAGCAACAACTTAATAATGTTTGTATATTAAAAGATACAAAATGGGCATGTACCAAGTCAGCAAACAGCTCATATGTTTAGACATTAATATCAGATAAAGCACATGGATGATCACAGCAAAACTTCTTCAAAAAAGGCATGTATTAGAAATATATATCCAGTCACAGGGATGCTGAACCCAACCTATAACCACAGTCACCAAAAGGTTGTTGCAGGTGTAACTACAACAGAAGCCAAGCATCCCTGGTCATTTGAACTGTCATGGGTCTAGACCAGGGGTCAGCAACCATAAACGCCCAAAGAGCCATTTGGACCCGTTTCCTACAGAAAAGAAAACAGAAAGCCGGCTTATCTTTATATAGTAAATTATGTTTGGTTTCTTGATAAGATCTCAACCTTTGCCAAAAATAGCCACAGGTGCCAGGGGGTCATGTCTCACAATATGTGTAGTCTAATTAGCAGGACATAAGATTCCCCAAATCAGCTGATTTAAAGGGTACTCATAACCTTCAAAATTCTGTGTTAAACTGACTCCAAAGGTGCGAGATCTATCATTCACAGAAAACCTCCTGAGTCTTGTTTGTTTTCATGTTAACAGCAACAATGAACACAGCAGATGTGAGTGTTGTGCCAAAGCTTTTGATCCGTCCTGTGGGTCGACACTAATTCGTTGCTTTAAATATTTAAAGGCAAGCCCTGCATATTTCTGGTATTTTACTGTACAGAGCAGAACTTGACATGGAGCGCTGTAAAAAGGGAGAGAATATAGTGCTGTCTATTGCAAGGCACATATAGATCACAGCTGTATAAGAAGTTGCAAAGTTACTTTTTAAAGTGAATGGAACAGTTTCCAGTGTTTTAGGCTTTCTTCAGATTTCTGCATGGAGAATATTCCAAGATCAAAACTGCAGAGTTCAATAGCTTCTGTCTGAGTGTCTATAACCAGCTAAAGTGCACACACAGATTTCTGCAACATCACAAATCGATATTTATGCATTTGCTTCTTTTACTTCTCTCTTGTATCACATCTTTTACATAATGTGGTGAAGTATCTGATTATACAATAATGTTTTTTAGGTTTCTGGTTGAGTGTACACTGGTGCAGCTTGCTGCCACTACTCACCGTGTTTTTAAGTGTTTTCACCTGCTCCTGGTGATCCCACCTGTCCATCTGTGCCCTCAGTCAGATCAATGTTTGGTCTAATTATATCTGGATTTTCCTGTCGCTCTTCCATCGACCTGTGGCAGGACTACTCCAGTATTCTGCAGCTGAGCTCTGGCTCTGCTGTTGCCTGTCTGAACCTCTGCCGGCTACATTGCACCTCCACCCAGACATTGCTCTCCTGCTGGAGGCACATCCACCATGGGTCTCTGTGGAATTTTCAACTCGACAACTCCAAAACAATTAAATCCTTCTAGTTCTCCACCCGTTGTCCTCCCAGAATCACTGGCCGGGTTGCTGATCGCAGTGTACTAGCCAGCCTAGCAAGGTCGGCTAACGCTAAAGTCAAACAGGCCAACACCGCTGTCAACTTAGGTCTTCTAAACATCTGCTCACTCACCAACAAGGGTCATCTCATACAGGATCTCCTCACTGACCATGGGTTAGATTTTCTCTGTTTGACTGAAACTTAGCAATATCCATCTCATCGTGCCTTAAGAGCCTTGGATTTCAACAGTTCATTGATTTACCCACCCACACAAAAGGACATATTCTGGATTTAATCTGCTGCTCTGGTCTTGCCCTCTCCAACTGTACAGCTGATGAAATCCATATATCAGACCACTTCCTCCTCTCATTCACTGTCAGACTATCCCTTTCCAGAACCAAGCCAACATGTCTTATCTCATTCAGTGATGTTAAAGGCACTAATTTGGATATCCTCCCGTCCAGTATGGACTCTATTCAGGCTCCTGACTACTCATCCACCCTTGATGAACTGGTTTCCTCAGTACAACAACAGTTTAAAAGACATTTTCATCACTCTTGCATCAGTGAAAACTCGGCCTGTTTCTTTCTTACAAACTGCCCCCTGATTTGCCGCTGAACTCTGGTCCATGAAAGCCAATTGTTGTCGTCTTGAATGACTATAGAAAAATGGTCTCATAATTCACAAAGAAATGCATAAAAGTCGCATATTTCAATACAAGTACTCGACTGTTCAAACAAAATCCGATTATTAGTCCAGCCTCGTCTGTTCCAATGAAGGTAACACCAAGACACTGTTTTCACCGCTGAACAAAATTCTCCATCCACAAGACTCTCTACCCCCTCACTTGTACTCTACCAACACCTGTAACTCCCTTTTACTGTTTATCATCAGAAAATTCAAAAAATCCACCTGCATTTACGTTATAACCTTTCACCTCTCTCCTCCTCTGAACCTCTACTGCATTGTCAGTCATTCTTCTCTTTTCAACTCCCAGGTGCTTCCATGATCTCTGATCTCATCTGTAAATCCAAGCCCTCCACATGTCAGCTAGATCCCCTCCTGATAGCTTTGGTCAAATCCTGTCTCTCCTCCCTGCATCCTCTCATAACTGCCATTATCCAGTCCTCACGCACCACTGGAATTGTTCCCACTCTTTTAAAAACTGCAGGTGTCTCTCCAATTCTTAAAATAACCTGGTTTACATCATAACAATTTCAATAACCTCTGCCCCATTTATTACCTACCTTTCATCTCTAAAATACTTGAAAAAAATTGTTACCACTCAACTCCATTCCCATTCAACTCACAGTATGAACTATTCAAATCTGGTTTCCACCCCCACCATAGTACAGAAACTGCTGTCAAAAAAATCACAAATGATCTCTTCCTTGCAGCTGATTCTGGTTTATTCATCATTCTCATTCTCCTTGATCTGAGTGCGGACTTCGGCACAATTTCTTACTCCATATCCTCAATAGACTATCCTCCATTGGCATCACTGGCACCCCACTGAACTGGTTTCATTCATGTTTCTCAGGCAACACTCAGTTCATCCAATTCAAATCCTTCTGTTCCCAGCCCTCCCCCGTCTCTTCAGGTGTGCCCCAGGGCTCTGTCCTTCGGCCCCTTCTTTTCATCACCTACCTCCTTCCCCTTGGCAATGTCTTCCATAAACACAATATTCATTTCCACTGCTACACAGATGGCACCCAGCTCTACCTATCCAGCAAACCCAACTCCACACTCCCACCTTCCTCCCCCACCAACTGCCTATCTGAAATAAAATTCTGGTTCACCTCAGACCTCCTAAAATTAAACAGTGACAAAACAGAAGTCCAGGTTGATATGATAGAATAGTTTGTAATAAAGTTGAACCTCCCTGAACTACAAGAGCTGTCACAGCATTTTTATTAAGATTATCATTACCCACAAAAATAAATGTCAGTGTTTTAATTGTGGCATGGGACTGGAACTGTGGAGGTTGATTTTGCAGCTCAGACAAACCTGGGCCTTTTACTTCATGGTCCCTCCCCTCATCCCCTTCCATCAAAGACCCCAACTTACTCCCAGTGTCTAACTTAAGATTTCACCATTGTGTAAACCTCATCTATTTAGCTTGCAAATATAGCTTAGGAAACTATAACTGCTTTCCTGATAATTCAGTCTCCAATGATGCTATATGACAACTTATCCTGAGGCACTAACCAATTAGATATTCGTGCTCAGACAAAATGGATGTGCAGCCTTGTATAGAGACAACAGAACTGTAGCACTGTGTATGTGTGTGTGTGTGTGTGTGTGTGTGTGTGTGTGTGTGTGTGTGTGTGTGTGTGTGTGTAAACAGCTGCTTCAGAGGTTGAGAAAACCTGGAGGGTGAAGACTAATCAAGGATGAAGAGAGGTAAGAGGAGAAAAGGCTTCTCTAGGTGTCACCCTTTCAAAGATGGTAGAGATGGAAAAGTCATGAATGACTGTATGTTCAATGACATGAACATAACATTCCATAAGGTGGGGAAGGGAACCATGGAGGAACAACAGGAGGTGCAAAAATAACAAGCGGAGAAGCAGAGAGAAAAAAGAAGGGAAAATACAAGATGTACAAAAGACAGTCAGCTAGGGTACTATGCTGTCCAGCTGCAATGCAGCTGCATCTTACCTATAAAATATTATCTCTTTAATACCATTTACGAGCCTGACATACCATTAAGTACTATAAAGACTTCCACACTACACAAACATCCCTTACATATAGCCCTGTCAGTTTATAAATTCATCTTAAAACAATCCAGTGAAGTTTATTTCAAATACTGCACTTTTCAAATTCAGTCAGTTCAGTTCAGTTGGGCAGCACTACGGCCTCTATTTTCATGAACCAAGCAGTGTGGCAGAGATTGCCATCGAGTGCACCTGGCTCAGTAAAGATGTGGCATCTGAAAGACTAAACCCCATGGGGGTGAGTTAGAGACTGTGACAATCACAGCCTATTTACTCTCACCTCCTTTAACCATATGAGCAATTTTCGGGGTAATTTCACCACCTTTAGTAGTGATGTTCTTATTTTTGGTCATTATAAGGTCTAGCCAAACACACTGTAACATCTTTTTTTATTTATTTTTTATTTAAGATCTGTCTAGACTATAATTTGATATAACTCTTGCTTAGTTTTTTTCTGTGTAAAACACAGTCATGCTCAACACTGAGATTGTAGGCCACTGCTGGATTGGGAATGTCAAATCCTTTAGAAATTCACTCCTTTCACTGTGGGGCACAATGAGTCCATATGAAGCCAAACAGTAAAGGAAATAACTTGCAATGCAGTGCAGGAAAATAATAGGTCCCTCACATGACACTACATTTCACACATTGTGCTTCATATGCATAACTCCTCAGTCTGTTTTTGTACTGTAAATGCTATTGTTTCATTAACTGGAGTGTGCAAATACATATGCTCTTGCACAGGTCACTGGTGCACATCTTGTGACCAAAACCACAAAAATTGTAAAGAAAAGCTTTTACATTATTTTGTGTTCATTTTTCGTACCAAGTGGGATATAATGTTAGGCCTATGTTGGAGGAAATTGCTGTATTTTAAAAATGGATCACTAAGCAATGTGCCATGATGCCATGATTCCACCTGAGCCACCTGCGACCCAACTGCAACCCACTCTGGTTGTCCATTAATTGTAAGGTCGCAGTTCAATTCCCTCCCCTCCCTGTGCAGAAGTGTTTTTGGGCAAGAATTCCAAATTGATCCCAATGGTAGGAGAGCAACTTGAATGGCGTGCATGTGTTATGTTTGTTACGCATCAGAGTGTGTGTACGTGTGTGTGAATAGACCTACATATTATTGACATATTTACATTTATCCAGTTTGCTGTAATACAGATGAGGTGCTCTATTTTAGATATTGACCTGAGGTCAGAGTTCACAGTCCTGCCAGCATTAGGAAAGAAGCTCTTTCTGAGTTTCTCTGTGTTCACCTTGATGTTCCTTTGGTGCCAAAGTGTAGCCACTCAGTCTGTTTCTGGGATGGTGGGGGTCCTCCATGATATTGTTTGTCCTGACCACACTCCTCCTGGTGTAGATGTCCTTCTGAGTGGAGAGCGCAGTAGCCATGCTACATTCTGCTAACCTCAGCACCCTCTGCAGGACTCTCCAGTCATGGGCACTGTTCGTGTACCACTGGGTGATGTTCCAGTCAAAGCGCTCTCCACCACTCCATTGTAGAATGTCCTCAGGACCTTCAGAGAGACTCTGAATTTCCTCAGCTGTCTGAGGTGATAAAGGTGCTGCTTCGCCTTCTTCACCTGATTATCTCAGTGTTTGGACCATCCTGTGTTTGACAGATCCTCAGAGATGTACGCTGTCGGGTACTTGAAGCTTCACACCCTTTCCACAAGTGATCCATTAATCCTCAGTGGAGTATAATTCCTGTGCTGGCTTCTCCCAAAGTCCACAATCAGCTCCCTGGTTTTGCTTTTCAGCAGCAGGTTGCTAGTTTGACAGCACCATGACAGACTGTCGGCCTCCTCTGTGTACATCTGCTCATCATTGTTACTGATGCATCCGACCACGACTGTGTCATCTGCAAATTTCACAATGATTTTAGAGCTGTTCTTAGCCACGCAGTCATGTGTGTAAAGGGAGAAGGGCAGAGGGTTGATGACACATCCCTGGGGGCTACAGTGTTCAGGGTGCAGGGTGGTCCCCGGTGACCAGTGCGTACGAAGCAACTCTGAACGATGTGAGCTCAAGAAGAAGCACGGATGCTTCCTGTTGATTTTTTTTTTCAAGTGTGTTTGTGTGCCAGTGTGTGTGTGTGTGTGTGTTTGAAAAGAGAATGAGGGGCCAGAGGAAGGACCCCAGCACTTGATTGTACATCAACTAAATCAACGTCAGTATGTAAATGAGAATTGCTCCCCTGAACTCCCTCAACTCTGGTGCAGATTTTTTTTTCCCCTTACAAACTTATTGTATGCAAACCATCAGCTTCTTCAGCTACTTCACTGCCTCCAACAGGAAGCTCTTGTCTCCAACAATGTGGATTGGAACACATCTTAGTAGAGAACACTCAGAGCATCCTGCAGTGTAGCCTCTGAATGGTCTGTCCAGCACCTTACCTGCCTCGTCTCAACACCTTTGTCCTGTGTCATTCTTTACTCCAATCTTGGCATCATGAGAATGGTCTGATTTGCCAAGTGGAAGCAGATAAACCACTTTGTTGTAGCCCTCTAATGGTGTATAGCAGTGGTTCAGAATGCTGCTACCTCTGGTAAAACACGTCACATGATGATAGAAATTTGGCATCACTTTCCAAAGGTTCTGCTTTTTAAAATCACCAGCCACAATGAGGGCAGCTTCTGGGTGTTTGTTTTAGTACCGACACAGCACATATTGTAACTCTGACAGTGCAGCATCGCCATCCACTTGTGGTGGAATGTATATCTCTATAACAATGACTGAGGTGAAATCCCAAGGTAGAGGGAATGGACGGCACAAGATGATTAGATGTTACAAATCTGGGGAGCAAGAATGGGACAGAGTTCTGGTGTTTTCCATTCAATTCAATTTAATTTTATTTATATAGCACCAATTACAGTCAATTTGTCTCGAGACGCTTTACAGAACCCATATGCCTGACCCCCAGAGCAAGCCAAAAGGTTTTGGTGGTTACACCAGCGGTTGTTGCTCATGAAACAAACTCCACCACCTTTAGACTTGCCAGGCTTCTCTGTCCTGTCCTGTCCTGTCCTGTCCTTACGAAACACAGAAAAAGACTCAGGTGGCTGAATGGCTCAGTCTGGCACCAGAGGACTGAGAGGAAAAACTGGCATTACAAAAGAGAAAATATTAAGAAAAAAGGAAAATGTAAACACACAATCTACACAGAGCAGTCACAACATCGTCTGGACACAACAACACCTTCTTGGAAGATGCTTTTACCTTTTTTAACATAGCCAGCATCAAGGCTTGTGCAACGGTAACTCTTCTGTGGTACTGGATTACGTAGGCCAGTTTTTGCTTTCCACTTGCATCAGTGAGCCTTGGGTGCCCATGACCCTTTTGCTGGTTGATTGGTGGTCCTTCCTTGGACCACTTTTGGTAGGTGCTAACCACTGCATACCAAGAATGTCCAAAAACATCTGCTGTTTTGGAAGTGTTTTGACTCAGTCATCTAGCCATCACAATGTAGTCCTTGTCAAAGTTGCACAGATCCATACACTGCCCATTTTTCCTATTTCTAACACAACATCTTCAAGAACTGATTGTTCACTTTACAGCTTCATGTCCTTGTCATATTGGTCATGTTGGTGGTAGTGCTCTAAGGATGTGCATGACTTTTCGTTTAGCACTATCTTCAGGTTAACAGTTTCGTTTTTGCAGTACTCATAAAAACTGGAAAAATAAAATATTGAAATAAAGGTCTAATAATCTCTTCGGTTTAAAAATCAATGACATAGTTACAATGGACAGCAAAAAGTTAAGATTAAGATTTTAAAAAAGCTTCTCTGTTTTATGACCAGCTCCTTCTTTTAATTTAGTCTTAATGCAAATACCTCCTTGGTATTTACAAATCAGTTTATGTACTCAAACACAAACACACAAAATATAATTTTAAAAAAATCTGCTTGCCTAAATTAACACGTACTGGCAGAATCCACATTATTAACACACTTGATTGATCGTCAGGTGACATTATGAGTTGACCAATTTATTTCATTTGACAATGAATCATTCCTGACCTCCACTGAAGCAGATATTGAATCTGTCCATCTTGTAGTGGGGCATGGGCTGCAGTGTAGACACACACAAGAGGATTTGGTATGTATGGCTACTTTGCAGGTTGTATCTGAAATGCTTTTTTTTGTTTGTTTTTGGTGTTTTTTTTTCAGGTTTTCACAATTAATATTTTCTATTATGCAATTAATTGTAAAATTGTTCTTGAGAGTAATGCATAAAGAGCTCTGCACCTCTGCTCTGAAGAGCTTTTTAGCCTTATTTTAGCCAATTGTTTCGATTTACAGCTTGGAAATTTGTTCTTTCACAATCCTAGCAGCAACAGAAAGCTGGTTGAAGGGGTAAATCTCTTACAGTCAAAGCTGATACATGTAGTGGTGCAATTAACAGGTCAACAGCCCCATATGTCAGTTTGTACAGACAAAGCATGGACAACATAATGAATATTGTGACTTTATTTACCAAATGTACACTTATGCAAAGCTCTAAATAAATGTGCATGTGGCTCTTTGTTTATAGCTTCATACTGTGTTAGTGCAGATGAAATATAGTCTATTTTCATAAACCTTGAAGGTTTATGAAAGTACTCTTGTTAATTTTTGGATGATATTTTCTTGTCCATTTTGACCTAACCCCACATTCTCCAAATATTTGATAAAAACTACATTCTTAACTGTTAAAAAATAAATAAGTAAATAAATTTAATACCAATACCAAAAATACCAATAATAATTTATGTCCTTAGCGGGAACCAGTAGACCTGAGGCTGAGAAGCAGACTGGGTAGGGAGCTTAGGGAGTACAAGTTTTGGGTATTTCAATGAATTTTTAGACAATAACAAAAACACAAAACAAACATCAAAAAAGAGTCAAACATGCATAATCCATCATCCATACTCTTTAAACAGCACTTTAACGCCTTCTACCTTCTGACATTATTGCATTAGAGGTAGAACTATACAGAATATCAAAAAGAATATTTAAAAAAAAAAAATGATAATGTAAATAAGCATAGCGCAACAATATTTGATTTGACTTTTTAAGCATATAATGCTGCTATTGGCTGCTCATTGGCAGCTTTCTTCCTCCCTTCTGCTTTCTGCATGTTACCATTTTTTGAAATTCCTCTTGCAATAGAACACAGCAACCTTCAAGCAGCAACCTGCACAATGAAAATAGCAGCTCTACATGGGAATTACATTGCAACAACCAGCTTAATACATCTCTAAACAGCATAGCTTTGTTTTCCAGCCATAAACATGAAAGCCAGTTTTCAAATAAAACAGCTTGGATGCATGGACAACGGACCTCTGTAGGTGTGTTGTGGTCTCCAGTACTGGGACAGCATCTTTTATGCCCTGTGAGTTGCAGGGTGACCAGTCCTGTTGTAAGATATTCAGTGAATACTCACTCTGAAGTTAGGAGGGTGGCCTTGAAGTGATCTGTGTATTAGATAATGCCATTGCCATGAAGATGTGTACATGGTCTGCAGCAATGTTTAGGTGGTTCCTAGCAGAACATTGTACTGGAACAAGACAATCAATGTTAATCTTTTCACCTGTCAGTCGTTTTAATGTTGTTATCGATGCATTACTGTCTGTCACTCAGCTTATTGCACATCCCTGTGAGATCTAAGTGGATTAGATTTGTGCTGGACTGTAAAGGAATTTGTGTTTTGATTGTAAGTCAAACTCAGCTTACATACATATGTACATACATACATATGAGATCCAAAGGGATATTATAGAACTGATAAATGAAGGTGTATGGGAGGTCACTTTCAGTGAGCAGTCACCAAGAACTATACAGTATTTCCATGCCTATGTTCCACCACAAAAAAAGACAACAGCAGTGGCAGAGCAGCAGGGCAATACCCTTTACCTTCTGCTGTCAGAAACAAAGCTCCAGCTGATTTCTACAGAACGGCAATCACATTGCTTTTTCCCTCTCTCTTCCTTTTCTAACCACACACACACACACATACACACACACACACACACACACACACACACACACACACACACACACACACACACACACACACACACACACACACACACACGCACACACACACACGTACATGCACACACACACACGTACATGCACACACACACATAACTGCTACTCTCAAGGTAACATGAAAGGCCCTGGCAGATACAGAGAAATTTTAGGGCCCTCATCTATCTCCCATGGCCAGCAGCTCTAGCGCTTAGCAAATGTCAACAAAAAATAATGCACACACAAAGGCAATCTTATTTGTTCAAGAATTGCTCTAGGTCACCACAATTCAACCAGGCAATGCAGAGGGAGAAGAGCCATCAGTAGTGCACTACAAAGAACCCCTGCTCTCCCTTGGCTCTGTTCTTTCGATTCCTGGTAATTCCCCCTTCATTTCTTTCTCTTGGTACGGCGTTTCTTTTCATCCCAGCTGCTGTTGTGGAACAAATAAATATTCTTCTTGGGTTTTCCAGCAAAGCTCATCTGGTCAGTATTTTTTTGCCCTTCCTCCTCTTCTTCTGACTCCGTCTCTGTCATTCTCGTCCTTATTTTCTTTCTAATAATCAGTTCCGTTTTGAATGTTTTGGGGAGTGTATTCCTCCACATTATATATAACCATTGCACGGCAGGTAGCTAATTAACTAAAATGTTCTCTCTATTATTGCTGCAGCAGATGAGCTAGCAATAGAAAATGGTGAATTTAATAAATCACACAACGCTAAGGGGCTTTATTTGAATGATTGCTTCTTTGCGTTGCTTCATCTGCTCGTCTCATTGTGTTTATTTGTCCTCATCCAAGCATCCATAGCACTTCTCATTGTCTCCTCTGTGCTCTGTTCTTTCCTCACTTCATAATCATGCAGAAGAAAAAGACTTTGAAATAATGTTTCTCTAAATTTCAAAGTCCTAACACAATAAGCTGGTGAATGATAAAACATTTGTGGGAATGGCTGTCAAACTGATGCAGTACTATAATATGGAATTTAAGGAAAAATCTAATTTTTCATATAGTTAAGACAACTTTCAATCGATTCCGATGACATGGCTTGACTGTAAAAAAAAAAAAAAGAAGTGATAACCAGATTGCAGTCTTTATGTCACTTCAGTCCATTTTCAATACTACATCTTTAGTGCTTTTAAAAGCAGTCACTGTTGACGTTCTAAATTCATCACACTAGGCTTTTCAAGGAAAGAATATTTTAATAATAAATATTTGGATTTGTTTTTGTAGGCATAGCTATCAGCTCTATCAATATGATCTCACTGTTCATGTGATTTTGGCAGAAAACAAACATTTTCAGATCAATATTTGTGCTGAAATGTGGAAAATGTCTTCCCCAAATCACTTCATACAGCTGGAAGTACTTTGCTTGTGTGTGCGTATCAGTTAATGCAACAGCATGCAGCTATGGCTTGTGTCACATTGAAAGCGATACAGAAATGTTACCAGGGTTTCAGACATGAAGCCTACATATTCAGATGCTGCCAGATTAGCAGAAGGGTGTACACATCTGAAAGGGGCTGAAGAAAAGATTGACAAGTAGTATACAGGCAAACCATGCAACATTGGTAGCCTAATGGTTTAATCGTAAGTGCCAATTAGCATTCCACTTGATTACATCTCCGAAACTTTGTGGCTCAGTCATCGTGTTGCAAGAAGCATATTGATAAGGGGGGAAAACATGAAGCCTGTAATTTCTTCATCAAATATCCCATTCTGAGAGAGTGTAGAAAACCCAGACATCACCAGATTGTTACATGCCAAGTGCCACAGTCATTGGTTCCCATTTTTCAGATGAACTGGCAAAGAGTTGGAGGTGAATGCAGGGTAAATGGAGGAAAAATGCAGCTGAGACCAGAGAAGGAGCTGTCAACTGGGAGAAGCAGGGGCTGTTCGGTGCAAGGCCCTTTAAAGACTCTTACCTGTCATCCTAATTGCTTTAACTGTCAACGTTACAGACCAATTAGACATGGCTCTTTATCGGTTAGGCCTGGAAGGAGACAGGAAGGAGAGGCACTTAATATTCAAATCTTCTATTCAAATATTTAAAATCAAACATGGTGACAATGATGTTAATTATCAGAAATAACAGCTATCTGGAATGAAACAAATGATTAGAGGTGTCAATTTGTGGAGTGAGAATTGGTGAGTGAAGAGGAAATGGGTTTGTCATTGAAATTCAAAAGAGGGAAGAAAACTATTCATCAGAATATTCCTTTTTAAAAAGTTCATAGAAGTGTGTTTGAAGTACAAGGTGCAACAACAATCATGTCAGGTTGTATTTCAGACTGTTTTCACATTTCATTAAGTCTTTCAAACTGCATAATCCCATACAATATTCACACATTTTAAGTAATTAAGTAGTAATTAAGATTGAATAGGTTGATAACTCATTTATTACCAGCTAAATTCAGGGTGAATGGACCAATGCACAAGTATTTAAAATTTGTCTGGTTGTGCACTTGTGCTGTGCTGTGTTTATTCTCTTCTGGTGATCTGGTGTCAGGTCGTCATGGCAGCGGCATTCCAGCTGTCCCTCTCCCAAGCACTGCTCAGTTTCTCTTCAGGGATCCCATTGCATTCCAAAGCCAGATGACTTGTGTAATCCCTTACAGCTCTTTGCCCACAGTGAGGTCTCCGCCTAGATGAACTTAAAAGAAGGCATCATTATCCTATTCCCAAACCACTTCAGGTGGCTTCTTTCAATGCAAAGGAGCACTGACTCGATTTTGAGCCCAGCTAGCCTACAGAGGAAGTTCATTTCAGCTGCTCATATCTGTGATCTCATTCTACTGGTCAATACCCAGAGCTCTTGGCCTTTGGTGAGGGTTTGAGCATAGATCGACTAGCAAATCAAGAGCTTTGTTCTCTGGCTTAGCTCCCTCTTCACAAGAACAGTACAATAAAAAAATCTTAACGGTGGCAGCAGACTGATGGAAAGCAAAGAAATCAGTTAGTACTTAATGTCAAAAAAATAAAATGAAATAAAAAAATGTATTTAGAGAATACAGTTGGTTGATGGTTTCCTCAATAAGATTTTTGTTACGAGGAAGGTTGGAGAATCCAGGTGCAGGCACAGACATGGCAGACAGGTGGCAAATAGAAACAGGTTTTATTTAAACAAAACAGAAACTAAACCAATACAGAAAATAGAAAACCAACCAGGGGAAAACTAAACCAAATCTAAAGCTACACTACTAAACCTACAAAACCTACAGATAAACTACAAAAACCAAACAGGAATAAACTGAACCAGGCAACAAAACTGTGTATTTACAAAAAACAGGGAAAACAGAACTAAGGGGGGCAAGGAAGGCAGGCATGGGGAATCCAGAAGCTGGTGGGCGGACAAGACTGGCAGACAGAGGCTGGAGACAGAGGGGACCGGCGGTTACCCAGGAATGGGGGGAGAAAAGAGTCCAAGCGGGGCTATGGCAGGCTGGAGGCAATCTGGGCTCAGTGGGGTAGCAGGGTCCTGTGGGGATCAGAGTCCATGGGGGCTGAAGCAGAGCTCGGTGGGGAAAACAGAATCCATGTGGGGACAGAGACTGGAGAAAAGCAGGGATGTGATAATCTATGATCCAGCGGGGAGTGAGTGAAGGAATGAGGTTTATGTAGCTGAAAGTGTGCTTGGAAACAGGTTAGTTGAATGGGCTGATTGCTGTAGGTGAATCACATCGTCTCAGTCAGACTGCAGGCAGGCAGGAGATGCAGGGACAGAGAGACACAGGGGAGAGAGACAGGGAGACAGAGATGACAGACAGCTACAGGGAGTCAGACAGGTCAAAATAGATACAGAAGGACAAAGAGGAAGAAAAAAAGGAAAAAGAGGGGAAGGAGGGAGAGGAACAGGGCCTGGAACAGGGATCATGACAATTTCAGTGTTTCCTCTGAGCCAGAACCTAGTTTACATTAGAAAAATGGTATCATCTAGAGCTTGGACTGTGGTGGATGCTGTTTGGTCCTTTGGTGATGGCAATACAAGCTAAAATGTCTTCAATTTAGCAAAAAAAAAAAAAGGTATTGTGAATATCTAAAATGTATAAATGCAGAGGATAGACTCTGCATACAGAAAAAATGTCTTATGTCTAAGCATATTCCCCCTAGATCATCATTACAACAGAAACGTGTTGATTTGGGATATTGCAGGACCCCCAGTCTTGCTATCATGTTATTATCATGTCATAGCCCAGCAGTGTTTCTGCGTGGCTTCACCCTCCATCACTGAAACTCAACACTTGTACGTAAACACACAAATGTAAAGGTACAAAACAGAGCTTTGTTGCTAACATTTCCCAATATTCTAGTGGAGGTTTCTATTTGCAAAGCTTTCCGAGAGCCCAGAAAAATGTGTTTTATTTGAATGATATCAACTCAATGTAAAGTCCAGGAGTCAAGCAGTAATGTGCAAGCAGGAGAAGACCTAATGTGTGAATATATATGGTTTGCTGCACAACACAGGACAACACCTAGAAGCCCTCCAAAAATATCTGGCACCAACTGAGTAACTTTTACTGAAGTCATTGGTCCCCATCTTTTAGTGTGACATCCAGTTCTCCCTAATGTATCTTTGTATAGTATAATTCAACAGTACTTGTCCAGGAGTGAGAGAATGTTGCTGTAGTACTTTTTCTGTCCACTGTTAACAGTAATTTGTTGACAGGCAGGGATCACATCAAAAATCATTCCATGTGTCTGCACCGAAAAAAATGATTTGGTCTATTTACTCAGGTTTACATATTTCAGTTACATGACAAATTTCCATCCAATTGAATTAAGTTTTTCTAATGTCAACCAGAAAATAAAATTTATGTAATTTAATCAAATAAAATTGAGATGAATGGATGACAGAGAATTTATGTAAAAACAGCTACTGGAATTTATCTAATATATAATAACGTCTATGTAATGCTGTCAATAAGGTTTATGTAAAAGCTTTAATAGAGTTTATGTAAAGTTGTTAATAAGGTTATTGTAAAACTGTTAATAAAGTTTATGTAATGATGCTAATAAGGTTTATGTAAAACTGTTAAATTATATTTAATACTGTTAATAAATGACAAATATGTACATGTACACGTTACAATTATTTACATTTCATCTATTTGGTCACATATATCACAGAAAGGCACACATTTTCAATTAAGACCAATTTATTGGTTTTAACAACAGTTTAAAGAAAATGACAAAAGTTTAGTGTTAACAGTCTTGAAACACTTCTAAAAATCAGAGTGTAAACATTATGAAATAAGTCACTCCTTTGCTACAATAAACTTAGCTTTTTTTTTTTTTTTTTTTTAATTTTATTTTTTTTAACAGGACCCCAGAGTTTCAAAATGTCAAGAATGTTTGACTAAATGAAAAAAAAAGAAAACATGACAATTTTATTTCAGGTAACATCAGGACATCTAGGGTAAACCTATTTTAAAATGCTTTAAGTATGATGTGAATATCTAAACATCTAACATGCCAACAACGATATTTCCAACGCAGATAAATCTGCAATAACAAACATGATACACCTGCTGAAAACATGAACTAAGAAAAGTGACTGTAGTCTGAAAAGTAAATTTTGTTTACAGTTTCCCCACAAATTGTTATGACTTCAAATCAAATCCACTCCAACAAAGTGGCGCTCAGCCGGGGGCTTGTGGGTATCCCCACACCCGCCCGGCGCCTCTCACCCTGGGCAACTCCGGAAAAGGAGAGAGTCCAACCCCTCTCCAGGATTCTGGTTCCAGAACCCTTGCTGTAGGTGGAGGTATCTAGCCGGTATCGCTCCACCTCTCGCACCAGCTCAGGTTCCTTCCCCACCAGTGAGGTGACGTTCCACATCCTCAAGGCTAGTCTTCGCCACCAGGGGGCAGTGCACCTAGACGCCTGCTCCTGCCTACTGCCTGGTAGGTAAATTCAATGCAGTGCCAATATTCGATGTATTTAGGCTGAAATCTGCGCAGCCTGCGGAAACCTCCAGCAAGCCACTACTTATTTTTAATTTTAATCATTTTCATGCTTTAGACAGACATGACTAATTGTTCTGCATCAAATCTTGGACACGGCGCCCATCCCGGAGGATTATTAATATTAAGCAGCAAGCACTTACCATTCTGTATTGTCATTAATGATGAATAACAAATTAAAGAAACACGCTTTAGCTGTAAAAATTAAACGTAAAATGTGTCTTTCTACACAGAAAGTAGTTTACTTATGCTAGCTCCGGTTCAGTAAACATGGAAATAGAAATGGCGGTCAATTAAAATTACAACGCAGCTAAGATCAACACTGAAAGTTAACCAATCATTCATTGTTGAACACTGTGAAAAATAAACAGACTGACATGAGAAAAAGAAAACTCTTACCAAACTCGAGGAGTATGGTGGACCATTCACTGAATTAATGCCTTGTGGTGAAAAGTTTCACGCTCAGCCTCTTCTTCTTTGGTTTTACTTATGTACAAAAGACAACGCTTTAGGTGAATGCTGCCACCTACTGTCCGAACCTTTATGAAACCCAATCTCATTGGTTTTATGTGTTTTTATCAAATTCATCTCATACTAGAAAGACTCATGTTGATTTTATTCATTTTTGTTAAAAAAGATTGTAATTATCTGTAATTAGGTTAACAAAAAGTAAATATGATCTTGTAATGCCTATGACGGCACATAATTTTTTTTCAGTAGATAAAACAGAGAGGTACTTTTTTTTCTCTCCAGTAATGTTTCCAAATGAATTGCTTGAACCTCTATCTTAGTATTTGAATAGACTAATGGTCTAGTGTATGCAAATCTTTAGTGGTTAGAAAGGATTGATAAATAAGATTAATACTCATTTTGGAAGTTCAGCAAAACAGTGAAGGGAATAATGAATAAGCTTCCATGTAACGAGCCAAGAAAAAACTTAACTCTTCTCATTTCTTTGATCATGCATTTTCTAAAGTTTCCCTTTCACTGTATGAGTCATGATGGCAAACTCCAACTACTTCCCACATGTTGCAGTAACATCAATGTTGACACTGAAAGCTAAAAAATAAGCAAAGGATAATGAGTGATGTGGAAAGGAGAATGTGTACTGCCTGTGGACACATCACATCTACTGACGTCACAGCACAACCCTGAATTAAGATGATAACGGTAATTACATGATTTATTTTGCTTTGTTGATTCACTGTTAGGTCTTCTTGACATGGGTGTTCACATCAGACATGTAGATAATATCAAACTGGATGACAGTTGAATTCAAAATGCGAATATCAGAGTCTAAGTAATATTTTTCCAAAGGGTGACATTAAAGCAAAAGCCATGCAGCGTTTATGCTCTGGTCAGCGGCATACAGTAAGTTTATTTTAATGATCATACATGCTAAGGGGTAGCTGAAAATATGATAGGTTACCGTCTGGCGACCAGTATCCACATTAATCTAAATCCATTCATTAGTATTGTAGATAACTTGCCATAGACTAAGTGTTGGTCATGGGAAATGAAATTTTCAGGTTTACAGTGAAGATCTGTATAGATCCACCTTGCTCCCAGCAGCCAAAGCCAGATTTGGGGCCTGATTTAGTATTTTGTCCATTTTATATTCACTCTAATCCAAATTTAATAGCCTTAAAGATGAATTGGGCCTTTGATTTGAAACATTGAATTCTAATAGACTTTTTTTGTGACTATAGCTTGACACACATATAGATAAGAAACATCTGTTCAGTGATCTTCTTCTGTAGTTTCTGGTGATGCAAAATCTGCATTTCTGACGTGCTTTCCCTTTGATATATTCAAATTTCTGTCAATGTAACAACAGAGAGTGTTTGCTCTTTTTTAACCCTATGACCCCATTGGTCATTCTCAGGGTAATTTCACGACCTTCACCTATACGCTCTTATGGTCATTACTGGGGATGCTCATGCATGCTTTATCTTTTTCTTTTCTTTTTTTCCCCAGAACATTGGAGGCTATCCAATCATTTGACGTTAATACTTTTCTTACATAACACTTAAAATCAATATTTTGCATAATGAAATTATAATGTTTTTGTACCATAAAATGCTGGCAGTAGAGGTACATTTTCATAATTGTGTAGGGGAAATTTGAATCTGACAGTATCAGAACCATGATGGTGGGAAATGCCTTTGAAATTAGAAAAAAATAAAAATGCTTAGTGTCTAATGGAGATATTTTATTAACGGAAATGGTCACATACAGCTGCCTATTTAAAGAGGTGAAAAACCTGGTAAATGCTTGTCCCACGTCACCTAACAAGGGGCCCACAGGGGTCACTGCAGTCTGGGATTCCCACTGCCTTTTCAGGAACCTGCAAGTCTTCTGACTACAGTTTTGAGTCGGAGTATGTTGGGGACAATACAGAAATTATTTCAAAACCAGATCACTCTTTGGCACAGAGTAAATAACAAATACCACAGAAAGGGTAAGTTCTGATGTTTATTTTGATAAGTGGTATACCTTTGTTGTGAAATGATATGACTGCAACCTATTCAATCAAGAAGCAACAGTTTAAAAATGAGTGAAGAAATCTGTAAAGATATGACTTACTTACTTAGACATTTGATTCAATCATCGTAGCATTATTACTTCAGTATGTAAAAATACGCAGCAAACATAAACATAAAGCTGAGGTTCTGCTCTTTCTTGTGATAATAATATATCATTACATTACACAGATGTGTTGATATCTATGCAATAGTTGCACTGCATAGACATTAACACATGTAAATATTAAAAATGACCAGTTCAAGTGCAATTCAGACAGGAGTAATAAGTGAGGAGATGGACGCACGGCTGTATGCAGATTGTAACTGATTGAATTTGATGTGCATTCAAGAATATTTTTTATCACCAACATTTGTTGCTCTGACAAGCAATTAGCATTGTTCGAAAGGTCAAGTCATGTGGTTTCATCTGATATGCATTACGCTTTACTGCAATAAACACTTAGACAGCAATTCGACAGAGAACAAGACATGCGAATGTGCGTCTGTCAGTCTTTATCAAAAAAACTATACTGTATTCTATTACTTCCAGTTGCCTCCACAGTGTTTTTCACTAGTGAGCTACCACATGGATGAATTCAAATGAGGATATCACAGGGTATGTTCAAAATGTCCTATTCATTCATGAAAGTCACTCTGCATGTTTTCACAGGATTCCTGGTGCACCTGCACTTGTGTTCTACAGAGCATGGACACTAGAATTGTCCTCCATTCAAGCAGAGCAGCTTAAGAACTGCAATTCCAGCACTTCCCCTGGACATAACTGCACATTAAAATGGGATAAAATACAAATTCTGGGCTCTCCAAAGGTTCTGACCAAATGTTGTTGTTGTTTTAATTGTCTTATACACATTGGTTGTTTTGTTAACTCATGGAGACCTCAAATTCACAGAAAAATATTGATACAAACAAATTTCCATAAAAAATTCTGTTGATATAGTGCCGCACTAAATTTTACCAATATTAACTCCTGCTGCAAAGACATAAATAAGGGGGGAAAAAAGGTTCAAATTCAGATGCAGAAAACTTTATTCATCCACAGGGGCAATTAAAAAGGCATGTAGAGCAGGCAGTGTAACAATAACGTAAGGAACTGAGTAGAAAACTAAGAAATTAAAGATAACTAACATAAATAAAACAAATAGTGATAATTTTATATATATATATATATATATATATATATATATATATATATATATATATATATATATATATATATATATATATATATACAAATGTAGAACAAGTGATACAATAAGAATCAAAAAATATTATGAAACAAAAAAAATACAACTTAGTAACATACTAGTGGAAATACAGATGAAAAAGGATTTAATTGGAACCTTTCGATTAGTATGTGGTTGACATGCTAGTAGCAAGCAGCACATCATTTTGTTTTTTATTGCACTCAAAGTTCAAAATAGAACCTGCCAACTGACTGTGGCACAAAAATGCTATTGTCTGTTTTAGTAATGCAAAGGGTTTGTTTCCAGTTGCAGACAAATCACATGAACAAGTTGTGTGAATATTACAGAATACAAAATGTCATCTGAAATGTTTGGAAGTAAAATGAAAAATTAACAAATCATTGCATTTAAGCTGATTTTTTTTTTTTTAATCAATAATTAGTTACAGAGTGGTGACAAATAATAAGCAGGGTCATTCAATGCTGAGGTTGTTTGAAAAGATAATGGTACAAGATAAGCACTGGCCAAACAGACTTTGATATTCTATTCAAAACCTCATTACAGGGAAGTCACTGCAAAATAGAGTCAGACTGGGAAGCATACCCAGAATAACAATGGAATTAATCTATAAACATTCTCACATACAGAGTTGGACTATAATTTCAATTGTATTTGTTTTATCTTTTATTTCTTTGGTGGTTACTTCTTTTCTTATTTTGTAATTGAAAAAAGCTAGGAAAACTGATGGACATAAGTTGACAGATGGATAGGTTTTGGAGGCAGACAGACAGTCATTTAGAATACAAACAGTCTAAGTATCTTCAAGGTCATGTGGAATGTGTGAACTGCATTTGAAACCTAGTTGCAGCTTGGCTATTGATGGCGATGCCTCTAGTGGGACAGTGCATCAGTCACAGGCTGTAGTGGTCCCAGTCTGGAGTGGACAGCCATAGCTTTCAGAAAGACAACACATGGCAACAGTCCTGTGCAGTGCTGAACATCACAAATGATACAGGTGTACTATAAGTAAGTGCAGTTTTCTCTCAGGCATTTGGGCTAAAATGCAAAGGACAAGATTTTTAGTGCATTTTTATGTGCATTGACATGTACATAAAGATGACTGAACCATTAGTGACGTCACCACAGGTTTCCTGAAGAGTAGCTTTGAGGCTGAGTGCGGTGGCTCTGACCATCCTTATCTTCACGGTGTATGACTCCTCTTAACGTTTAAAGCTTAATCCAGTCAGACAATTTTCTGTGACCTCGCTGATTTGAATCCCTCTGCCACTTCTAGTGCTCATGTACCTCAAGTTAATTATTTTATTTCTTTCTACTATGCTGCTGTTTACTTTAGGTCGTATTGGAGCTTTAGCTACTGCTGATGCATAAAAACATGATTAAATATTAGATAAATAAATACAAAAACATCTAGAGGCTTTGATTGTCACAAACACTTTCTTGTTATTTTCAACAATGAAACAGTCTACACAAAATGTGAAGCTGACTTTTATTTTCTGAAAAAAAACTGCAATTGAGATGGGAAGATCTCTACATCATGGGACAGGTTGACGCTGATGGTGGATCCCAGGTATGTGAACTGATCAATGACTTCCAGTTTGTAGTCGTCGATGGTGATGACTGGTGGAGTATCTACATCCTGATGTTGGTCTTTTTCAAGCTGATGGTCAGTCCAAAGTCTTTGCAGGGCTGGGAGAATCTGTCCATGAGGCACTAGAGTTCTTGCTGAGTGTGTGAAGTGACAGCGGCATCATCAGCAAAGAGCATGTCTCGGATGGTTTTCTGATCTTTGTTTCTTGCCTGGTGCGGGTCTTGTAGTGTGCTTGTCGGTTTTATCCTAATCTCCATGCACCCAATGAGGAAGGCAGACTGTGGCGGGACAGCACCTTAACAGACTGGGGACTGCCCAGTTTGAGGCAGGCGGTAGCTGTCCAGTGAAATCTGAGAATCTCTCCGACCATCGGAAGCAACCCCTGGCGCCACGCTCTGTGCCAGTCGAGCATTGTAGTTTATAACCGGTAGACTGTTGCTTCCCGTGTTGTTTCCGCGCTATGAGGCGAGGCTGGAGTGACCTCTCCTGGGCGTGAGCCAGGGCAGACTGATAAGGAGAACAAGCTGTTGCCCATGCAGCAGGCCACCCGCTCCACACTGGTGATGGATCCAAAGGAACAGCAGGAGCTGGTACGGTTTGGCACCAACAGTGTCGCAGGAGTTGCCGGAACGTCACTGAAGCCAGTAGCGGACCGCCTTAGGGACTCCATCTCCGTATTTTGCCTCAGGGTTTACTCCCGAAGCCTTTCCCATTGACGGGTAAGCCACAAGGCAGCAGAGGTTTGGTGTCAGAGTTTTCCTTCTCCTAGATGGGTTGCCTTACTGGGCTGACGAGTCCCATCTACCCATGCGGCAGGTGGTACTGGGTTACATTTTACCAGTAGCAGGGATGAAACCCTGACCTGACCTGAAGCAACATAGCCTTACCTCGATATAATTCATTTGCATATGATTGTCAGTATAGGTGTGTCTGAATCCTTACTCTCCTTTTTGTCTCTCTTTTCAAATAGACACCTGTCACTTTTGCATTTTTACAGATGTTGATTACATTCAGTCTGTGATGAGCTCATAACCACAAGGTCATGTGTACAGCATGGAAACTCTACCATGCTAAAAATATGTCTGTACAATGGTCTGGGAAGGTTAGCTTTACTAGGTACTATGTATCACACCAATAGATCAAGCAAAGGCCTCACACGTCATTCTAAGTATTTTTCTTCCTTAATTTCCATTCCATTTGTTCCCGGTTTTATATGACAATCTATAAATCCTGCTGCTTTCCTCATGCATTTTCTTCTTCTATCCTCTTCCCTCTCTTTTCCATTCTGTCTCAGAAGAGTGAGGTCACCTCACCCCAATGAAGTCACTTGCAGAGCGTTAGAACATCATTTAAGGATTTACCACTTTAGATCCTGGCACATATTCCTGTTATTGCCCAGATTTATGCTCTTGCACTACCCATTTGGGTGAAAGGTTTACTAGAGATTGGATTTGAATATCCCTGTTATGATTTGTGCTGCACAAAGGTGGCTGAGTGTACCTCACCTTGTTAAGTCAGGCAATTAAAGTCCTGTCATACACGTATCCAGGCTATTATGCAGGGTGTGGAGGAAATATAAATTAGTAAAGACAAAAAAAACAACATCTGGCTCAGCATTGATGGCAGATATGTATTTACCAGACTGAACTGATAAGACATACTGACAAAAGTCTATGATAATATAGAAGGTTAGTGGTTAAAAATATATAATAAAATAAACAAAGAAAGAGCTTATTGGTGTGGTCATGTTTGGAATTTATTAGAGATAATACTTTGTATATGTAAAATACATGATGCTAACATATTTCACTCACTGTTAGGAGCAGAAGCAGTACTTAATTTTTTAATTTGCCTTTATTTGTCACAAATACATTACACCACTGTGAAATGCTGCTTTTCGCTTATCCCAGTCAGGGTCAGCCCTGGAGCAGGAAGGAGCGACGGTGACCACAGTGGGGCTTGAATCACTGACCTTCTGATCACTAGTCCAGAGACTTCACCGTTGGGCCACCACTGCCTCTATCAGAAATTATGCAGTTGAGATTCCCACATTTGAGGAATTGGCAGGTGTCAGCTAGCCGGAGTGCAATGGCTGGACCTCGAGTGGGTGGACCACCTTGCTGATCATGGTATCTCCCCCGCCAGGTAAGCACTGCACAAAATGAATTACCAATACAAAAAGAATTACAAAAAAAAAACTAGAAGAAAATTTTTGTTGGTGTCATGGTTCAAGCCTTGATTTGTCAATTAAGGGTGTTGTACATTGCAGATGTTCAGTGTGTACTAATACATTTTGACTTTTAGCTGCATGTGCGAGGTCCCAATGATTTTCTCCGCAGTCCTCACTACTCTCTGCAGGGTCTTCCGGTCTGAGATCTTGCAAGATCCTGACCAGACAGAGATAACTTGTGAGAATGATCTCTATCGTGCCTCTGTAGAAAGTGGTGAGGATGGCTGGGGGAACGTGTGCTCTCCTCATCTGGTGCAGAAAGTGCAGGCATTGCTGTCTTTTCTTGACAGCCTCAGTGTGGAGAAACCAGGATAAATTGTTTGTGAGCTGCACCCCCATGAACCTGATACTGCTGACAGTCTCCACTGTGGTGTATCAATGAGGAGTACTGTGATGGGTTGTGGCTTCCAGAACAGAAGAGGAGTGTTTAGGAGAAGGTATATAGGGCGAGAAGGTTTCTTCTTACAGCCTCTGTATTGAATAAACATTATTCACATCAGACTCTGAAGACTGCTTGAAGAGTCTTTCTTGAGAACTTTTTGAAGACTCCAAGTTTTGATCCAAAATTGATTTCTGACTATATGTTTGACAAAGCTGCCTGATCATCACCAGCCCTTATCAGACAGACTGATTCACAATATCCCCTTGCATAACTTGCATACAAGCATAAAGGGTGCCCAGCTCTGAACTGGACAGACATGTAAGCTTTACAATTGAGCATGAACAAAATAAAATATCCTTTGGAAATAACTTGTTATGATTCAGTTGTGAAGGCAGAAAGATAAGATAAGCTGTATTGATCCCTCATCAGGGAAAACCACAGCCATGACATGGTGATCTTACATATGGATATGTACAGATAGGACTTAATGAATTTACATTTCTACAGATATGGCATTGAGGATAACATACCAATAATTCTGTTACTGCAGTCAAAAATGTTACTGGGGGAAATGCCCCAGTAAGTAAGTGGTAAACATGATGGCATTACACACGAAGAGCTGTAAGAGAACACTCTTATATTTTGCTGATAGATGTGGAAGAGCTGTAAAGGAAGAACACAGTTTTACATGTTGTTGTTGGGTTGTGTGACAGCAAACTTTTATAGTTTACAGAGTGGTGGAGAGAGGGGGAACAGTGTTAAGAGAGCACCAGAAGATCTATAAAGTTATGCCATGTCAAACTGAGGAGAATTACAGACAGAGCTAAAAGATATACATGACTAATACACAGAGTGACAAGGAGGTGACACTTTTCTTACTATCAATCTTGTTCCTCTCTGAATTTTTCCTTTTTTTCTGTCTCGTCCTCGTACAGAACCACAGAGAGATGTTCTGATGAGATACAGTGTACTGCCTCTTACTTCCAGCTGCTTAGAATTAATGTTATCATAGCAAAAAATGTGCATGATAATGTGCTTCAGATACAAACAATCCAAATTTATTATCTTATGGTGAAAAATTATTTTAGCATTTAGCAGAAAAGGCTCAAATTTAGGTCAAGAAAAAAATGTGAGAACCCCCTCCACTCCGGTGCCAGATTGTTCTGCACCTTTGGGACAACAGCAGTGACTCTCCAGCTTCAGCAGTGAGTCAGCTGTGTGTTCTGCTTCTAGTGACTCAGAGATTACTGCTTTCCTGACTACTTGTGCTCTCCTGTGTAGATCCTCATGTGTGCCTCACTTCCCTGGTGCTAATTCAGTTCACTTGTGCTCCAGTGTTCCATGTGCTCAGCCTTCAGCCCTAGCTTGGTCACTCCATGCTGCTCTCCAGCTGTTCACCACCAAGCCAGCCAGGCTTCAGCCTCCACTGCCTTATCAGAGAATTTTGATGTAATAAATCACCGTTTATACCATACTGCTCTCCACATTCTGCATCCAAGCCTAAACCAAGACCTCACAATTAATTCATCATAAAATGCAGTTTGATCCTTATCAAAGTAAATGTAGACAAGCACATTAATTAGAATTTTTCATGAATTTAATAAACACATCCATTAAACATCTCAAGTGTTAGTGGAAAAAGTAGTTAATAGTAAACTTTTTTTTTTAAATTTCAACTGGTCAGAAGCAACCTTAAGCACAAGTGTCCTTTAGCAGTAAATTACACCTGTATAGCACGATGAGAGACTCCTACCAATCCACCAAGGGACAGTTTTAGTTGCTATGGTCTGACTGGCACATGTGGAACAACAAGGGGAACTCAGGAAAAGCTTATTGCTTCATGATAAAAGGACAGTGAACCTGAATCCAAATCATAACACCACATCTCAAACAGTGACGGAACACCAGATCAATGTAAATTTAGCATACAATTGTATACACACACACACACACACACACACGCCTGCCAAGTCTTACACACTGTACACTGCATTTCACTTAATCTACTTTTTTTTTTTACCATGTTTTATTGGTTATTGTGTTTTTTACACAGCTTTGTGGAATAGTTTAATTTTATTTATTTACTGAACTTTTTTTTTTAACCAGGTAGGTTAATTGAGAACCAGTTCACACTGACATGATGATCTAGCAATAGTCATTTTTCATTTTACTGTTTGTTCTGTATGAGGATGTTACAAATAAAATTTTAAATCTTGAATGTCATACCATGGAGACCATTGACAGTCTAATGATCTCTCATGTAGCAAACTGAGGGGCAGAACATTGAGAATCTTTGGGATGTGCTGGACAAGACTTTGTGCAGTGGTCTGACTCTCCCATAATCAGTATAAGATCTTGGTGAAAAATGAATGCATCTCTGGACAGAAATAAATGCTGTGACATTACATAAGCTTATTTAAATGATGCCACAGTGAATGAGTTCCATACTTGAAGCTAAAGGCAGTCCAGTAAAATACTAGAGTGCGTGACTTTTTTTGGCCTGGCAGTGTATATTTTGCAATATATTTTAATATGTATTCTATGTAATAACAATAATACAATGTTTTCTTGTAATAGTAACTGAGAGAATATTTATTATTTGGGTGGTGACCCTTTAAATTCAGTGTAGTTTTGATCCTTCATACAATCAACACCAGTCTATCATCACTGATATACCCTATCTCAGATCTGGACTTCACTGGATATGTTTCTACTTAGATGCACATTTAGTACTGCCAGTACTAGATGTGCATCTATATATATGTGTGTGTGTGTGTGTGTGTGTGTGTGTGTGTGTAGGAGAGAGAAAGAGAGAGAGGGTATCTGTTAATCTACTTAGCTTCATTAGAACAGATAGAGGCGGATTAGCAGGAGGTGCATGTAAATGAACATAATTCCAGGAGAAATTGAAACAGCGGCAGAGATAAATACGTCATGAGGGAGACACAAATACAATCAAACTTCCAATTAATTGAATTCCCCTTACGAAGTATCGCCTGTTATTTAGTGGAATAACAAGCAGCTACAGTGAGCTAATTGGTAAGGCTGGTCGTCAGGATTACCATTGTGTGTGTTCTGCCTCCTCTGTTCTCCACCATCATCTCCACTCTGCCTCTTTCATGTCTGTTCTCCAGCCTGTAATTCTCTTTCACCTTTTTCGTCCCAGTATCTATTTTGCCCCCTAATTCTCTATATGTCTTAGTCTCATATTGCATTCATCTTTTTTCCATCTGTCTCTTTCTTGCTTTGACCGCTGTCATTTTGTTCAGGCCAGTGGTGAAATCACAATTCAGTGTTGCTACATTTAAATCTGGTTTAGTGTTCAGTGGTGTACAAGAGGTTTTTTTTAAATTTTTTTTACTAAGGCTATGTGAACTGCATGTCAGGCCTGCTTCTGCAGGTTCTGGGTAGTGCCCCTCCCCCCCCTTTGTTGTGTTTCCTTTTTAGGAAGGTGTGGCACTGAGATGGAAGCGGCAGGTGTAGGAAATCCTCATCAGAGTAATCAGCTGAAGTGGGAGCAGACACTGCAGAGCCAATCAGCTTCAACTTCTCCACTATTTAACTGGACTCTTCTCATCATTCTTTGCTGGATTGTTGATGCAACTAGTCAGTGCTGACTGAGTCGTTCTACCTTTGGTTATTTTTGTGAACTCTAGTAGTTGTGGTTTTGTCTCTTCTCCTCTCAGCCTGGACTGCCTCTTCCTCGTGTGATCATCTGCCTCTGGTATTTCTGGGTTCAGCTGCTCACCAGCCAGCCAACTTCCCCTCCATCATCTTTGGATAAGCCCTGATCTCAGCCTCCACCAGCCACCGCTATTCTACTGATCCACCTCCAAGCCACCGCTTCCACCTTTTGAGCCTCAGCTCTTCCTAGTTGCTGGCTGTGCATCAGTCCGAGCTGATCGGTGAGATTATTAGTTTTTGTTTTTTTATGGTTTGCCTTACGTTCTTGAGCTCTTAGCTTTCCTTAGTTACTTCAGTTATAGGTTGTGCATTAGAGATCAGAGTTGCTAGTATATAGTGTTTAGAGTTTCTAGTCAAATTAGTCATAGTCCTTGTTGTCACCTTGCTTATAGACAAATTCTTTAGTTTATAGTTTATTCTGATTCTTACAAAGTACACCATGAGCCTTTTTAAGCTCTCTCGTTTGAGTATGTTCTTAGTTCTTGCAGATTCTAGTATTGACGATTTTAGAGTATCTGAATTCTCCTGCCCAGGTTATACCTGCCGTGGGTCAGCTTCAGTCAGTTGAAGTTTTTGTTTAGTCCTCCTGCCATTAGAGGTGCTATAGATCTTTTTTTTTCTCTAGTAGTTCCGGTTACTCTTCCGGTTTTTGTGTACTAAAGGAATTTGTAGTTCTTGTGCATTATTGTATTGGGAATAAACTCTTGCTGCTGCATTCCGCTTGCCTCTCTCTCATTTCCTGCGCCTGAGCTACTGAGTGAAACCTTAACACTGCACTGAATATAAAGTTTCAGCAACTGAATTACTTGGTCAATAAAAAAAAAATAAAAAATTATTTTCAACTATTTTGATAACTCTTTAAATGTACTTTTAACCAAAAACTGTTGATAGGATTTTCAATTGTGTACATGACATTTATGGGACTTTTTTTTTTTTTTTTTAATGAATTCGTGATGCTTTAGGAAGTTGAGAATTTTTAACTCCATTACAAAAATTAATTAATAAATAATAATTTAAAAAATCTCTAGGGCTGTTGGGTAATTTAGTTCTTGGAGAAATTATGGGTTTTATTTGCAAAGAAATGCATAAAAATGGTGCAGAGAAATCTTTCAATGCTGACAGTAACTCTCTTCATTTACACATGGACATATGGATATTACATTAGAGCACACATGAACAAGTCTGCCTCTGTCTGTGGGTAAAACTGCTTGATAGGCTGATCAGGTCATAAGAGAGTTCAGTGTCATTTCGGATTTTTCTGATAAGATTTTTTGTTTGCTTTGAAGTATAAATACATTTCAATGGATACATCAAATCAATGCACATGGTTTTTGAAACATTGGTTTCCGACAACACAGTCTTCAAAAGTCAACAAAATTGAGCTATTAGGAAAAAAAACATAAAACAAACAAAACCAACACCAAAAGACAAAACAAAAAACCTACATCATCACATCAATGGAAGATCCACTGATTTTACATTAAGTTGAACATGGCAAGTGTTAATTAATACAGAAGCCTAATCCATCTGTCTTTTTCTTTTATACCTCTTTCTTCTTTTGGCTCTCTTCTTCCTCCAACCTTGTATCAAACAAAGCTCCCAGCATCATTTGGCTGATTCAGATCCCCCACACCCCACCACACTCCTCCTCTGTGCTCTGAACTGATTGTGATGTCTCCCTAAACGGCCCCCCTGCTGACGGCGCCAACATATTTTTATGAAAGATCCAGCGTTTCCCTAAAAGCTAATCATGTTCGACATCAAAGAGCGAGACTGCTGCCTTGATCAAGACACATCTGAAGACACTGCCTTGTGCACTGCTACTGCTTCCCAGGATTAGGCCTAGCATGTGTCTGTGTGTCTCTGCAGAAAAATAAATGTAGCACAAGTGAGTGGAAATGTGTAAAAGAGTCAGAGCTGTGCTCACAAGGACAGAAGAAAAGGCTCAAGTTGGCACGATGGGTATATATATTCATGTATTGCAAAATGTTCCATGAGGAATGATAATCTAACTTTAATGATTTGAGAAGAAGGCTGAATGTCTAAAAAGGTAAATAAATAAGGGTAAACAACTATTTTCAGCTACAAGAGGAACAAGGAGTCCTGTAACCGATGATGTTGCCCCACAGAGCTGAAGTCACCTTAACGGGTCCAACTTTGACACATCTGTTCCTTGGTCTGCCACACTTGTGACCATGATTCGGTAAGGTTTAGGGACCCATTTAGGGTTATAGCAAAATCATAGCTTGGGTACGAACACATCTATCAGTTTAAGTTTGGGTGTGAAAGTTAATTCTTGCCCTTAGAAACAGTGGTTTGAAAAATGATCTTAAGGTCTGCTTTAACACAGTTTGAGGCCTTTCAGCTGCACCTAAATACCGATGGGTACTCATTTGGGCAACAGTTAGACAGTCAAAACATACCTTGAAGCTTCAGAGCTCCATTCCTGCCTTGGTGGCAGTTGTTTAAGGCTGCACAGTCTTGAAACAAAGGCAGCATGAGAAGTTTGTTTAATAAGATACTCTTGCTTTACCTTTGTTACTCCCTCCTAATGCTAAATTGCTTCACAGTGTTAAAATGAAGATTAAAATGATTGCAGTAACATTTTAATAGAATTGAAACTTGTGCGTGACCTCCCAGAGGTAAAAGCGATTCCACATGAATGGGCCCTCCGACAATCACATGCACACACCGTGAGAAGCGTGTTCTCAGGTGACGCTACTCTAAATCCCATTAAAATGTCTGGTTATTATTGTTATTTGATTAGACTGTATTTTGTCTCTTGCGTAACATTACAAAGCTAACAGCACATTGTGTCCACAGCCCTCAGAGATAATGCTAAATGAGTTGAAGGAGTATCTGCTGCAAGCCCTTCACACACCTCGTTTGTCTTGTATTGCTCGTATTCATTTAGGGTGGGTTAATACACACATGCCAGTGACACCAACAGGACTGTTTTTCGTCTAGTTTTTTTTATTGTTTTGTTTTTTCTAATAGAAGGCTAACTGTTGGCAGTGATGAAGCTCAAGATGTCCAGGTCTAAATTCTTCATAATACACTTCTGGCTGCCTGTTTCAATCCACCTTTAAAAGTAAAGCACAAGTTAGTCCGACATTCAATCTCAAACATGAACACTACATTAAAGGATTCTGATTTATTAACATCATACTCAATACAGTTCACAGAAGTTACTAAGAGCTAGGAAAAGGATGACAGGGGATTGAGGAGGCGGAGTGTGTAACTACATCAACAACAACTGGTGAGATAATGCTGATGTGGTCTCAAGCCCACCTGCTCTTGAGATATAGAATTTTTGACTATTAAATGCATACCCTTCTACCTGTCAAGGGAATTTACTGTTATTACCTTCACAGCAGTGTATATTCTCCCCAGTGCTAACACCAAGGAAGCCCTGAGTGTTCTTTATGGTTCTATCAATGACCTGTAAACTTCCCATCCGGAGGGTACTATTATCATGGCGGGGGACTTCAACCAACCCAACATGAAAACAGTTCTCCCTCAATTCCATCAGCATGTGGATATTGCAACCAGAGGAGAGAACACGCTTGACTTAGCCTGCACCAACACCAAGTAGACATTTAAAGCAGCACCTCACCCTCACCGGGGTTCCTCAGACCATCTTGCTATGATGCTATTCCCTGCATAAAAGCCTCTGCTCATCAGGGGAAAAAAAAAAAACACAATGAAGCAAGTGAGGGTCTGGCCTGCAGGAGCAACAGACACAATACAAGACTGTTTTGAGTGCACCGATTGGGATATGTTGAGGGCGACTGCCACTGTCAATCAACGCACGTGTGGAGGAATAAGTAGAGTTTGTATCTTCATTCATCCAGCGATGTATGGATGATGTCTGTGTCACTAAGAACATCACTACACGGGCAAACGAAAAACCATGGATGACTAAGGAGGTTTGTGTGATGCTCAGCACAGAATAATTGTTACAGTGGGTACAGAGGCTCAAGTGCAGGATAGAGATTACAGACACTGGTACAGTTTTAGAATGCTTTTATTTACAACACAAGGAAATAACAAGAACTACAACTGAACACCGCAAATCAGAAAACGGAACCGGAAGTACAAGAAGTTCTGCTAAGCGGAACGGAGACTAGACCAAATAGTGGTCAAGTGGAATAATTACACGAACTACTATTTATAACACAGGGACGTAACAAAACTACAACAACCCCAGAAGTCAGATAGTGAAACTGAGAATACAGAAAGTTCTGCTAAATGGAACAAACACTAAAGCTACTAGAAAACAGGCAGAATTATCACAAAAACTAAAGAATGCAATCAAACGATTGGTAACACCAAGGCAGGAATGCAACAAAAAATGAAATAAGACAAAAGTATTAATTACCAAATCCCCGACTACAGTAATCCTACAGGAAACTATCCAAGACTAAACTATTAATTACGAGACCAGAACAGAAGGATTACGTAGAGATCCTAATCCAAAAGCTTCACTAGAAGAAACCAGAAATATCTACAAGATTCTAAACACGACTAAACAGATTAAGTAACCCAAAAATAGATTAACAATAATCTGGTATTGCTCAGAATAGGAAACTTAACTGACTACGCCAGAAGACAGATGTTCAGGGTTGGTGCCAGGCTCAGGCCAGTCCAGTAACCAATTCCTCAGGTAGGTGAAGAGACCAGCAGTGGGGAGGCTGGAACCAGGTGGTGACCAAAGGGTTTAAGGCCTGGGAGATAGGACTTACAGGTGGGAGCGGCGTCCTCGGGGATGGAACAGGCAGAGTACTGACCTTGACCTTGCGCTGAACACAAGCGTGTGTTATGCATGTGTACATACCAAATCGCGAGACATAAATTCGTAGCGGGCAGTGGGAATTGATGGGACTCGGAAACACCCCCACAATTGAATCAATTGTTCCTTGTATCATGTCCGATACATCCACAGCGGTGGATTTGTAGTAGGGTCGCAATTATGTGATCGTCAGCAGGCCACTGAGGTAGTTCATCTGTTGTAATGGTTACCGTACCACTATTAGATGCCGTGCAGCTACCTCAGTGGGAAATCCTTAACAAATCTGTGGATCCAGTCTATAAGCCGCAATCTGCCAAAAATCTAATCACTTGGTTCTTGTGTCATTTCTGACCTTCCCTAAAAATTTTATCCAAATCTGTTGGTTAATTTTTGAGTAATGTTGCTAACAGAGGAATGACTCACATATGCCGATGGTCACATAAATCCGTTGCGTTCCTTTGCAGAGTAATGAATTTAACTTACCTTCATTCTTTCAGTGCTCCAACGGATCTGGATGCAACAGTTTCCATCACGATGATTTGTCTGGTCTGTGGTCTGCTTATTTCAGCCATTCTCCTAAGATGTTTCATGATAGAAAAGTTGCTTCTTTTTTTGTATTCCACCACAATATTGCACTGGTGTAAAATAGTTTACCGCTGCTTCGGTGAAGAACATCAGGGAATTAATTGTTTTGCATAGTCTTCAGCTGTTACTGTGGGGGAATCAGAGAATCCAAGTGAAGATAGACTAGGGACAAGCGGATGCTTTTAAGAAATTTATTCAAATGCAAAAACAAACAAAACTCAAGGAAGAGCAGGAAACAAAATTGGAGGGGGAAAAACTAAACCAGACCTAATACAAAAATATGTAAGACAACTAAAGTCAAACAAAACTAACTACACTCTATGTAGGAACACTAGGAAAACGCAGACAGAAACACTAAACTAAGACAACAAACAGTGTACTCACAAACCCGGGGGAAGCAGAACTAAGGGGGAAAGGTAGGCAGGTATGGGGAATCCAGAAGCTGGCGGGGGGACAAGACCGGCAGACAGAGGCTGGAGACAGAGGGGACCAGCGGTTAATCCAGGGATGGGGGGAGAAAAGAGTCCAAGTGGGGCTATGGCAGGCTGGTGTCGTGTCAAGACAAGGCTCTCATTGTCCTTCAGTGACCAAGTCAAAGCCCTGGAACCTGGACTTTCTCTGCTGGTGGTGCCAAGTTTAGTTCATCCCCCTATAAACACCACAGACCATCCATGGAGAGACCTAAACATGGCAGGTCACAGATGCTCTGCATTCAGTCTAACTGCATGTGATAAACTGTCCGAATCCAGTTGTGCAAATGCTTGTAGAGGCTTGCACAGGAATATTCAAAGCTGTAATGGCGGCTGTGTATATGACAATAAAGTTCTTGAATCTTAAAGGGCTTAGTAAAGGTACTGAATTAAGGGTCTGCATGTTTTGGTATAAATCAGTGATTTCAGCTGGAGTGTTCAGAAAGTGAAGGGGTCTAAATATCAACATAATCAGGAATAGTAGTGGAAAGGAGAGGAATTCTGGATGTGCAAATTACACTAGACATATAATGGAAACTCCACATTTGAAGAAAAAGAAGAAATTCTACTTGAAAAAAAGGTAGAAAAGTGAAAGATGAATGGTGGGATCCTGAGCCATTGCAGATAACTATTGTCATGACTAGCTTAAAAGGCCATGAAAAAAAAAGGGGAGAGACAGAAAATGCATTTAAATGAACAAAATTATATATAAATTAAAATGCAATAAGATATACATACACCAGTCAATGGTGTATGTGCAGCCAGCAGTGTAAGGGCATGATATATAGTAAAAGGTCATATGTTCATATGTCAGTTAAAAAAAAAAAAATAAATTTTATATATATATAAAGTAGTCAAATATAGCAGTTCCTTCATCATTTTGCGCTTATTCACAACCCAGCAGACCACAAATCTGTTAAACCACTCTGCTACCAAGATCTGTGTGACCACAAGCTCTCTGTAATCACAGCCTCTAATCCTCTGTTAAAAGTGCCGAACACACGATCCTCCATGTTTACTTTAAATAACACATACATGTGTACATGTACTCCCACCTCAATCAGCCTTTCAAAACGTGGCCACCCCAACCTGCAGCAACAGCAAAACAAGATTTAGTGTGGGAGCAGCAGATCTGAGGTGGACCTGAAGCCAGAGACACAGTGACAGTACAGAATTTACAGCGCATGCAAGACACTTCAGCATTTATGTAATAGTCACTGACTTAATTTCAGAAATATCAGTGCACACCTTCTGACTGGCTAGGAAGCACACAATGTGTCAGTAACTATTACAATCACTCAGAGTTGTGTCTCTGTGTTCACAGGTCTGATTTTCCGTTTAGGGGGTTTCTTGTCAGCAGCACAACCAATAGGCAGACATATCATAACACAAGCCATAATAATCACAATTATCAGGGATGGGCTCTGATGACCTGCATGTCACAGTGTACAAAATTTGCATAATTTGCTTGCAACACAATGCTTAAATCCATTTCTATAGAACATAATAATACTTACCCAACTTTGAATATACTGTGCTTTCACTGGAAAATTACAAAAAGAAATTCATTCACATAAAGAATGGTTGTAAAAGATTCATCTATCATTTTGCTATATCTGCTATATTCGTAGAGGGCCACGGGGGGCCGGAGCCTTTCTCAGCTGACATTAAGTGAGAGGCAGGGTACACCTTTACAGATCACCAGTCAATCACAGGGCTAACACAGAGGCAGAACACCATGCACGCTCACATTCACACCTATGGCCATTTTAGAATCCCCAATGAACTGATCTTGCACATCCTTGAGTCAGCGAGAAAACCAGAGCACCAGGAGAAAACACAAGGAGAATGTGTCCATACAGAAAAGCCTCAGCTTTCTATTGCCATTGGGTCGCCGTGTTGCTGAGCATGTCTGATATTAAGTAACTGGTCGGCAACACTGCATCACTGTACCGGCTCGTTCTAAAAGGTGCCAGTATAAAAAAGTACATTTGTGTCAAAATTCAGTCTCCTCTAAGGAGATACTAGACTGACAAGCAGACTGAATATCTTGCTAGTTCCTTGGCTCCAAGGATGAAAATATTGGTCTTGTGTAGTCCAGAGTAACACATATTTGATATTTGCTGGCTAAATCTTGCCTTCATATCGATGAGTAATAAGTGAGGTCTTAAGTGTCATCTAATACGTTTGTCATTTAAAGCAATAATGTGTCAATAAAGTTTTAGAGATATTAGAATGCATATGACTGACAGTCATAAGAGTTCAGTGCAATTACAGAAAATGGACATACATATTACAGAATTTTTTTCCTCCTGTTTCTTCTTTTTGTGTGTGTTTAATTGGTATCAAGCATAATTAAATTTACACACAACCACAGTTTTTTTCTGAAGATTGTTATTTTAAAAATCTTCAGAAAAAAAACAGCAGTCCAACACTATAGTCAATAGCCTACCCTGTACCTTTAAAGAAAATTACCAATAACTACTCCAAAATGAATTCTTGAGTTACTGACCAGTGATCTCCGATCAGAAATTGTGGTCATGACAATGGATGGGACAGACAGATGTAGAGACAGCCTTTAAGCATAATGCCTCTAGCTTCTGCTGTCTCTGCCATGGCTGCTCAGTCTTTGTATCATTTCCAAAGGATGAAATCTTTAATAAAAAATCACCTCGCACTGAACACAGGTGTGTTATGTATGTGAAAGTTATGTACGGATATCGAGTCATGTGACCTAAATATGTAGTGGACGGCGGGAATTGATGGGACTCAGAAACACCCCCACAATTTAATCAACTGTTCCTTCTATCATTTCCAATGGATAAGTCTGTGGTGGTGGATTTGTAGTAGGATCACAATCATGTGATCATCAGCAAGCAGCTGACGTAGTGTTCACTTGTTGTCATGGTTACAGTGACGCCGTGCCGCTATCTTGCAATGCTACAGAAATTTTTACCAAATCTGTGGATCCAGACTATAAGCTGCATCACTGCCAAAATCTAATCATTTGGTCCTTGTGTCATTTCTGACCTTCGCTGAAAATTTCATCCAAATCTACTAGTTTGTGTTTGAGTAATGTTCTGCACAGACAGATTCACAGATTAACAGAAAGACAAACGTGAGCCAATCGTCACATAACTCCCCGCCTTCTTTGGCGGAGCAACAAATAAAAGACTGATAGTTCACAACCAGGGTAACAATGCTATGATGTGCTATTCCAAAGCAGGTGTAACATTGTCATGTTCACCTTTTTAATTGAGTGTTTTAACATGCTCATATTTGCAAATAAGCAAAACAAAGATTGCAATTGAAGGCTGACGTAAATGTTAATTAGCTTTGCAACTATGTGATCATAAACTGAATATTGGACAAATTAAAATTTTGTCCTGATGATCGTGGTAGATAAAAATAGATACATAAATAAAATAATTGGCAAGGTCACAGGACCATACATCTGTGGGATTACCACTTGTAATCTGGGGGCCATGATTGTGCAAATCTGACAATCGATTACATAGCTGTTGCTCTTTCTGGACCATTGCAGCGGACTGTCACTGCCAGAACCAAGACCCTATCATGGCTAAATATGACCTGTAGTTGTCAAAATACTTCCCCTGCTCCTGTTACCTTTAAGGTCCTGCTACTGTAAAGACAAAATGTGAAGAAGTCTGTAAATATGTAAATAATTGAACAATATTAACTTCCACATTATCACTGTAATAATGCCAAAAGACATTTCTGCTGGACTATTGATTTAGCAGACACCCTGAGGATGATAGTAAAATGTTACAGCCTATACTGGCAAAGTAATTTGAGTTTGTTTAGCATAAATTATGCATAATGATAAACCTGGAAAGCATTTCAATAAAGCTTCAGGAAGAGGTCACATGATATAATTTCTCATTCTTCTATTCACACATCCATTATACCATCAATATCCAATGCAGAAGGCATCTATAAGCTATTTGTAAATAAAACATTACAAGAAGAGAGTCTCCCTGGATGCTGATTTTTATCTCACTCCAGGGATTTCGCTGCCATTGATTACAATATTTTTCTCTGCAGTGCTGCTCTCAGTTTGCTTATTTGCACAATTTTGCATCCTCATCTTACATAAGAATCGAGGATGCCTACCTATTTTTGTGGACATCATCAGATTTTTATGATTGCAGGCAACACAACAGTCTGTGGATTCAAAATTGAGTTTACCTAATACAACACTCCGGAGACTTGATGTAATCATTGGACATTAACAAATGTTTTCTGTTATGCTGTTTCCAACCCTAATATCCTAATGATATGGAAATTGATAATTATTCTGTCCTACACACAGCTTCCAGCAGACGTGACTTTATTGAATATCTCAGAAGGATGTGGATGTCTTTCACAAACAATTTACCTAATATTGCTTTTTCTCCCCTCAGATTGTTTGTGTGGGCCAGGGGCAATATTAGATTGAAACATTGTTGTATTAGGTTTGTAAAGCAGAAGACTTACAATAACACAGTTATTGGATGTTGCATTTAGATGTTGATTTATGTCACCGTAAGTTGACCTCATGTCACAATGTTGAATGCATGAGAGACAAATCCAGTTCAAATAATATTGTTTTTTATGAAAACAGACCATCATAGAGCCCTGCCTCATGGAGATGTTCAGCATGTTTACATTCACACAGTTACACATATTTAAACATGTGATTTAGTCCACTTATTGCTTCTCTTTCCCTATTCCTTTTAGTTCTGCCTCCATCTCTCTGTTCCCTCTGCTCTCTGTCCTGCTCTCCTATACCACTCCCTGAAGCGGCTGCTAACAATAATCATCAGTCTCATCAGTCTCGTCAGCTGTAACTCCGGGCAGCTGCGGTGCAGTACACCTGTCTGATCACCTCTCCAATTAAAGCCATTTCCACACTCCACTCCCTGCCAGATAGTAGCTTCAGCTCCCTGCTGTTAGTTCTGAGCCTCTGCACGTCCTTGCTTCTGTTTTTTGTGCATGTGCTAACTCCTGTTTCTTTGTTCTGCAGTTACTGCTGGTTGCACTGAACGGTGCTGCTTAGCTTTGCCATTCCTGCCTTGCCCCGGATTCCCCAACCCTGTCCTCCTGTCCTGTCTCAGATTCCCTGGACTGCCCCTGCTGCTCTCTGCCGCCCACCAGTACAAGCGGTGCCATCTTCCTGGACGGCTGGTCTCCAGGAGCCTGTCCGTCCCCTTCCAGCCCCGTTAGTGAGTTTAGTTAGTTTATTCTTCCTACCCCTGGTTAAGTTATATTCCTGGCTTTTGTTGTTTAGTATATTTAGTTATGAGTTAGAATCACATCCATATTTAGATCTTCCGTATTGTTATCATTTGTTTAAAAATTCTGGTTAACCTTGATTGGTGTCTGTGCTCTCTCCATTTGGGTTCAACACTATGCTGTGACAATCCTGTAAAATCAAGTAATTCAAATTTATTTTATTTATTTTTTTAATCACAACTTTACATGTGACATCACAGGTGAGGGTTTGGAACCATCTGAAAGTTAAAAATCTCAGGACTCTCTCTGATTTTACATTTTGTGGTTTTGAAATGATGTAATTTTGGTAATTTGCCAGCAAGGAGAAACAGACAGCCAACCCAGAGGCATAGTATGAACAAAGGCCTACATGTTCCATATATAGTGTGACCCTGGTTAGGGAATTAAACATGGAGGAGGAGTCATATGTGGGGCTGTGTTCACTGATGCTACAGATTATAAGGTATTCTATGAAGCAAATTTGACATAGCCAGGCTTCCTTTGTGTGAGTTGGCATGACAAAAGGTAAACCCCAATCATAGATAATGAGCATCCTGATGGTGGCTACCAAGAAATCTTTAACTCTTTTTACATTTACCATATTTTTTGGACTATAAGGCGCTCCAGAGTATAAGTTACACCAGTCAAAAAATGCATCATGAAGAAGAAAAAAAACATATATAAGTACTGGACTATAAGTCGCATTTTTTTGGGGGGGAAATTTATTTTACAAAATCTGAGACCAGTAACAGAGATTTCACCTTGAAAGGAAAGTTATAATAATAACAATAGAATAAAGAACAACAAGCTGAATAGGTGTACTGTCACAGCTTTAGGCAGTGGGCTGTGGTAGTGCTTCATGCTCTCTGTCTCTCTCCTAGGTGTGTTCATGGTGAAGCTGGCGGCAGGTGTGGTGCATGATAATCCGCAGATGAGCTGCAGGTAGGGTAGGAGCTGAGTGATTGGTCTCTGGGCGTCTCCATAAAAGCAGACTGCACCCATCATTTGAAGCTGGATTGTCGTCTAATCTCCAGTCAGTACGGGGAGTAGAACTGTCTTTGCCACCAGCCTTTGGACTTTTAATAATCCTGTTTTCTGTGTTTAGTGAAGCTGACTCCTGCCTGCTGTGTTCTGAGATCCTTAAGTCTGCTGGTCCTCCGCTCTGCCTAGGATTCTGTTTCTGATGGAGGATTCCACCTCTTGCCAGCTTCATTCTGGGAACCACAGGCTACATCTTGGACAAAACATCCTGGGATAAATATCTACCTTCATTGAACTCATGGACGCCAACTTACCTTCCATGTGTTGAGTTCCAAAGAGGGTGAGAGCCGGATGAGGCCAGGCCAAGAACTGTTTCCCTATTAGTCAGCTAAGTTTCCAAGCCCTGGTGTTACCAGACTATTAGTGTATTAGTTGTACATTGAATTATTACAATCTACGTTCCATAGTTAATACTATGTGTTTTTATGCTCTGCATCAAATAGTTTTAGTCTGGAGGTTTTCTGTTCAGGATTAGAGTCTAGGCTGGGTTTAGTTTTTGTATTTTCAGTTGTTCTCCTGCCTTGGTTTTACCATATGTGAGTTAACTGTAGTTTCAGTTAGTGATTGGTTTAAAGAAATACAGACAAGACGGATCATTTCCACCCTGCAGCAGAACGACAGTGTGGTGCAACCAGACCATTACGTACTGGATAATGGGCAGACTGAGCGAGGCTATGTTTTGTGTAGGAGGCTCCTTCTTCACTGATGCTTGGTGCTTTAAGAAGTGGTGAGAGTTCAGACTGGTACACCAGTCTGTGAGTTTTCTGTTCAACACTGTAAAGCCCAAATACAGAATAAAAATAGATTTGACAAATGTTGTTTTAGGAGGCATTTTTAAAATATATTTTTTCACTCTGAAAAGCAAAGATGGACATTACACCTTGTGACATTTTTAACTGCAGTGTCTGATGCATCCTCCTCTTCTTCACTAGTAAATGTGCACTCATGTTCTTGAATACATCCAGTGTGAGCGTACAGATGTCCATTTGATTTGGTTGACTCCCATCACTCAGGATGGTCCCCTCTGAGCATTCAAAGGGCTCTTTGATGTCACCATCTGTATTAATGTGTTCCCATTGCCTGAAGATTGTCACCCTCTCTTTGGTGTGTTATGTTCAAATGAATTTCATTACGAGAGAATATCTGATAAAATTACAAAAGGCAAAAAGCAAAAATGCATTCTCACCAGAATGAGAGAAGATGCTAGCTATGCTTGAAACTCTCTCCTGTTCAGCATCTTTTCCCCTGAAATCTTGACCGGTTTGCTGTCCCTCTTGTAGAGGAGTCGAGCGTTGATCACAGTAAGGATAATGATTTGCCAGATAATGAAGATGAACCAGCGATGTGACTTTAGGAGTGAGGAATTTAATCTGGTTGCAGAGGACTGCAGGACACCCACACACCCCATCTATTTGTTGTGAGAAACTAGCAATGTCAGGTCTCTCTACTTCAATGTAGGTTTTGTTGATTTTGTGGTCTTCATGTTTCTGAGAAAATATAGGTGTGAATGAAAGGCAGCTTACCTCCAACGCTCTGTCCTAAATCAGTACAGTTATACTGTGAGTTAAGAACATGTTTGTCAAGAAACTTTGAAGCCCAGCATGTAGCTAAAGTAGGTGGGCACATAATACATATTTTCATTAAGGCAGTTTCTTTGTCTCAGTCTCTTACTACAACTACAGCCAATAGCACAGTTCAAAACCAGCACTACAATACGACTCTGACATGGACTAAATCACTTGCCTTGGTACGAGTTGAATGTGTTCATCTACAAGTTCACAAAACTATATCCACACATCCTCTCGTTGGGCTCCACCAGATGGCATTCAGTGTATTTCAGTTTCTTATCAAGATCAATACAGAAACGTGAATCCTCAACACTTCACTACATCTCAATGAAACACACATCCACCTCTGATTAGTTTTTGCTTAATTTTGGAGATTTAATAGATCAAATTGCATGATGTGAATCCTTGCTGTTTAGACATGGCCTGCAAACAGTTCTCCATATAACTGCAGTATTGCATCCTATTTAGAAGCTGCAACGTGAGTAAATTTAACAGGGACCACAAAGCTGAGTAGTGACTCTTTCAAAAGAAAATGTCAGATAGCAAATATGATAAAGCAACACTCAGACAAAAAGATGATTACACTTTCTACTGAAAGACTGGTCTAATGCAGTCCGAGCCACAGTACACTGACTATACTGTGTATGTCTGTAGTTTGCCGCTGAACATGTAATGTACAGCTGTAAAGTTGCAGCTAAATAATAATAAATCGAAGGTCACAATTCTAAGTTCCTTAAAGATGAAGGGAGCTACAAATTTGGGTGATAATTACCTAACTAAAGTAAGCAGTATAACAGCACTAATTCTGAATGTATTTATTTTATCTCTACTATCTGACCTGATCTTTATTTATTTGCTTCATAACAGAATCAACATATGCGAACACGCATACATAAAACATAAATGCATGAACACACACAATGACACACACATACACAAGCAAAGACACTAATCTACTCAACAGAAACATTTAAGAGCCTTTTAGCTACACATATTAGCATAATATGTAGATTACAAGTGTGTACAGTAATCTTTACGCCTTGCAGGCATAGAGACAAGCCTCTTTGTGTTTTCTGTTGTGCATGAGCATGGAAATGCGCTCTCAGGGCAAAAGGGAGAATTATGAAGAATTTTTATTGGCTTCAAATCTTAACTATATTCATAGTTACATAATCCCTCTCGATACACACTTTCTCCAACAGCCCTCACATGCACAGAAACATGCACACACATGCACATAGCATCTTTTGAGGGAGAAGATTAAGGATGAGAGAGGTCTGTGTATGTATGAGTGTGTCTGTGTGGCATACCAAATGTGTGTGTGTGTGTGTGTGTGTGTGTGTGTGTGTGTGTGTGTGTGTGTGTGTGTGTGTAATAATCCATGTATCCACTGGCTAATCCTGCACTGAGTGAGGGGGCCTGATATAGGGGAGGGTGTGTGTGTTCTTGCTGATAAAGGCCATCGATCACCAGCCCCCATCAACAGCCCAACATTCTCACACACTCTCTGGGACCAGTGAACTTTAAACCCTCTGTCCTCCCACTACCTTTTTCATCTCTGTCTTGTTGGGGGGGGTGGGGGGGTGGGGGGGGGGGTGTTGTTTTTTTTACTCTCTCTTCAAAGCTACATGAATGAAACAATAAATAAATTAAAGATGAAAGTCTACAATTTATTTAAAAATCTATTGTGGAAGTGTACAAAGGCTAAATAACAACAACAAAAAAATTATTAAAAACTGAGTTACCTATGCACCCTTCTGTACTTGATCAAGCTTGCCTGAAGCTATTAAGATTACATTGTTCTCCAAAAGTTTTCAGCAGTTTGGATCCCATTTTAATAGTTTTGGTCAGTAATCGTATCAGTAAAAATGGATTGCACCACAGACACATAACTGCAATTAAATTGCATGCTAAGTAGAAACCAAATGACACTAATAAAGTGAAACCGTTTTAATAATTTCAAACACCAGAAAGGTTTAACAGAAGAAAAGCATAGATGTGCCAAGGGCTCTCCTATATCGTCTGTTGAAGCCAATCTCTACATGGAAGAAGTGGAAAGGAAAGCAGTGAGGCTTTTAGACTGAAAAGCACCCTGTACAGCTTCAGATATGTGGAAGACACCTGGGTCAAAATCAGAGCACAAGAGGGGAAGTCTTCATAGAACATATCCATTCAGAGGACATCAAATTCACAAAGAAGGATGTCAGGGAAAACAAACTATATGTTTTTATTGTACACATTGGAAGAGAAAGAAGCCTTAACATTGAAAGAATACAAAACCCACACACAGTGACCAGCTTGTTGTTTGATTCTCTTCACCCACTGGAACATATGATAAGGTTATCAGAACCCTACAGCATTGAGTTGAGAATGTTCTCACCAAGACAGAAGGAAAAGAAAAGCAACACTCACATATTAAGGACATATTTCAAACATGTAGCCATCCCAACTTGGCCTATATTAAGTCAGCAATGAGATCTGGGAAAAAAAACAGTGCAAGATTGAAACTGGAGTGGCATGAATATGTATGTTTTGCCACATGTCCAGAAGACCTATAATATATCTATGAAAGAACCAAAATTCAATTGAATTCAGTTAGATTTTATTTAGATATTGCCAATTAACAACATATGTCACCTCACAGCACAACATACTAAGTCCTTGGAAATTTTAAACAAAGAACAAAGAACCCAACAATCCAAAGTTTCCTTTGAGCAAGCAGTTGGGAAGGAACCAAAAAACTCTCCCTGCATAGGCAGAATTCAGATCAGACAGAACCAGGTTCAGGGAAGGCGGCCATCTGCCTCGACCGGTGGGGGTGAGAGTGGGGGTGAAGGGGGTGGGGATAGGGGGATAGCAGATGGAGAACAAACATGCATGATTGTTTTTTTGGAGGGGTTTCAATGACGACGATAGAAAATTTAGAGTCGTAAGAGTCATTGGAAACTCAAGAATAATGTGATATACATGGTCTTTGTATGTACGCAAACTTTTATTCATGACTGCAACTCATGTGTCTGAGAAACTTGTTTCATGTTTTTTGTTTTTTTTTCACCCAACATCCTGGTGCACTTTTATGATAGACTGTCATTTCTCTTTATTTATCTGGTTCTTGCCATAATATGGATTCTAACAGTTGTCAAAAAGGGCTGTCAACTGTGTACCAACCTGACTTCTGCACAACACAATTAAGAAGGCAGGAAATTCCACAAATTACCCTTGACAAGGCAAACCCGTGAAGTGAAAACCATTTCAGGAGACTACCTCATGTGAAGCTCATCCAGAGAATGCCAAGAGTGTGATCAAAGCAGTAATCAAAGCAAAGGGTGGCTATTTTGAAGAATTAGAAAACTTGTTTTGATTTACTTGACTCTATTTTGTTTACTGCATAATTCCATATGTGTTCATTTGTAGTTCTGGTGTCTTCAGTGAGAATCTACAATGTACATACTCACAAAAATAAAGAAAAAAAATGTCAAATGAGAACGTCCTTCAGGGGTTGAAACAGGTCTGGGCTTTTCCCTGAAAACCCACAGCATAGTTCCTTAGTCTTTAAAATGTTGAGCTCCAGTGAACTTCCAGCAAAAGTTTGGACCAGGGTGTGAACCTCCTGCTGGTATTGTGTCAGGGCCTGGGTGTTGGTGATGTGTGCCACCAGGGCCATGTCGTCTGCATATTTAATAAGCCTCAGTCCCTCCCTGCTACAGATGATGCTGTTGGTATAAGCAGAGAACAGGACAGATGACAAAACACAGCCCTGGGTGTGCCCTGTTTTTAAAATCATTGAACTGGATTTAAAACCATTTAAAAACACATGCTGTGGTCTGTCCATTAAAAAGTCCTTTCTCCATAAAATCAGTGTGGGGTGAAGCTGGAGGTCAGAGAGGTGGTGTAGCAGGGTGTCATTATTTACAGTGTTAAAATCTGATGAAAAGTCCATGAATAAAATCCTTGTGTGTAGGTGTGTGGAGTCCAGTTGTTTAGTGAATGTATCTAAAAGAGTGAGACTTGCACCATCAGTACCTCTTTTTGTTTTGTAGGCAAACTGGAGTAGATCCAGTTTGCCTTCAAGTTCACCCAACAGCTGATGACATAAAACTCTCTCTATGCATTTGCAGAGGATGGATGTCAGGGCCACTGGTCTGTAGTCCTTTGGGTCTTTCGGTTTGGTGATTTTGGGGATAGGAATGATGGTTGATTCCTTTCACTATTCTGGAACAATGCCTGAGTCCAAGAGGTGCTGAAACAACCTGGTAAACACTCCACCTAGCTGGATGGAACAGTCCTTCACTACCCTGCCCCTGAGCCTGTCTGGGCCAGCGGCTTTGTTGGGGTTTACCTTGCACAGGATGGAGGTTACCAGGTGTTCTTTGATGGTGAGGGCTTGTGTGGGGGGGACTGAGGGGTGCTGAGGTCCAGGTGATTGGTGAGATGTTACTGTTAAAACGGGTGAAGAAGATGTTAAGCTGTTCTGCAAGAGAGGCAGAGTCTGGGCAGTCAACCACTGCAGGCTTGGATGACCTGCCCATCATGATGTTTAAACCCTGCCATGCCTCTCTTGCATTTCCTGATGTTTTTTTTTCTCCACCTTGTCTTTGTACCTGATTTTAGCCAACTTGACCTTCCTCCACAATTCTTTCTGTAGCTCCCTCATTCTGGCTTTGTCACCTTGTAGGCAAGCTTTTTTCTTTTCCAGTAAACAGGCTTTCATGTCCTTGGTGACCCATTTCTTATTGTTTTTGTGGATGGTTACCTGTTTAGTTTGGGTGGCAGTTTCTTCACAGAAGATAATGTATGAGGTGAGTACATCAGAAAGTCTGCTAAAATCATCCCCACAGTCCTTACAAAACATGTCCCAGTCTGTTAGCTCAGAACAGCCCCTTAGTGTCTCAGACGCATCCTCATTCCAGATCTTAATGCTTTTTGTGACTGTCCCCTCTGTCTTTAGTCGTGACCTGTATTTTGGCAGCAGCAGGATCACATTATGGTCTGAAAGGTCTAAATATGGATGTGGTTTTGATGTATCCCCCAGGTATATTACCAAGTCCAGTATGTTCTGTCCTCTTGTTGGGGTTGTGATCTACTGTTCAAGGCTTGGGAGATGTGTGGCAATATTACACCTGTTAAAATCACCCAGTGAAAACACTGGCTGCTCTCCAGTTTGAGTTACAGCTCTGTTGTAACTCTGTTATGCGCTCAGCAGCTAGATCAAAATCAGGTCCTGGGACATACACTAAAACAACAGTGATCTGTGTACATTCTCGCAGTAAATAATGTGGTCTAAAAGATACAGTCATGAGTTCATAATGTTGACAGCACTCCGCTTCCCTCACAGTGTAGTTAGATGCCCAGTTACCATTTACAGCCGTACAGACTCCGCCCCCGATCGATTTCCGTGTTTGGATTGTATCTCTATCATAACGAATGATATTAAACCCGTCCAGCTGAAAGTCCATGTCTCCAGAGAGCCACGTTTCGGTGAAACAAAAGAGACTGGTCTGTTGTAATCCGGATCGGACTTGATCAGCGCACAGAGTTCCTCGGTCTTGTTCCGTAGCGATTGGGCGTTTGTCAGCATGATGGCAGGTAAAGGTAACTGGCATCCTCTCCTCCTCAGCAGGTGGCATATCCCTCCTCTGGATACTCTTTTCCTTCGTATTCGCTTTCGTTTACTTCTTCGAAGTAACTGTGGTGGTATGTTGGTGTCAGGAAGGAATGTCTCCAGCGGGTCCGAGGAGAGGCCACTCAGCTCCAGCAGGTGTTCCCAGGAGTAGGTGAGCCTACCTGGCATGGCAGTGGATGACTGTCCCAGTTCCAAACAAAGTCTGTTTACGGGCCATAGACCTGTGATTGAAGCACTGTTGTCATCCACATCACATAAAATCACACAGGTTAAATAAAAAGTCACTAAAAACACACAGTAAAAACAGTAAAATCCACAGACACTCATCAGCCGTGACAGGAGTCGCCTTCACAGAACAGCGCCCCCCCCAAAGAAACAGAACGCTTAATGATATTTAAAGAATAGGGACCAGAGATTTATTCTGTTTGGACAAGTGTGGTGACATCATAGTTATTTATTTATTTATTTATTTGGTAGGGACAATGCACATTAATGAACGCCTCTTTATACAGCAATGGGTGTAAATATGCCGGATTATAGCGCAATGCTAATTTACATCCGCAGTCCCTAGGTAAAAAGAAAAAAGACATAACAGTGATACATAAAACAATAAGTCACAATAAAAGCACATTGCAACATGTACACAAAGTAAACATAACAGTGAAACACAATAAAACATAGGACAATGGTTGACGGGATTATGGCAGGACCATGGGAAAACAAGACAACAGCACCAACATGAGGATAAAGACAGGTCTTTAGCCTCAGTACAATCTGAAACATGTTTGGATGCACATGTTAAAGTCAATCAGACAACATGGAAAAATAGATTGTCAGATGAAGGCATAACATCATAAAGCCATCCACTGTAAGCATGGTTATATGATTGAAAAATAAAAAAGAAGTGTGCTCATGCAGAGGGAGTAGCATAGTGAAAGGCTATTTAAACAAGTCTGGTGTTTCTTTATCACCATATCACATTATCCCGTGAGTCTGCATTTTCCAAATTTTTTGTAAGATATTTTGAGTCATTTCTTGTTTTAAATGTAATGCATTTTAGATGTCCAAGACCATATGACTTCATATGACAATTTAAAGGCGCACGGAACCTGAAATACCAAAAATATGTAAACAACCGGCTTCTCTATGATTCTGCCCTCCTACCTTCTCTTCCTTCTCCTGACATTTGATCAGGCTCAGAGAATCAATATCCAGGTTGATCAATGTCTGGTAATTATACTGAGAGAACACACTGATAAGGGGCCAGACTCATGCTTGCTTACTACCTGACTGGATATTAAATCACACACATTGACAATGTATTTGCATTCATTATGACCTACTTCAATTCTTCATAGAAGGTCATTTTTTCACCACAGCTCCCCCAATGGATGGCACTTGAAAGAAAGAGATTAAAATCATACTCACAAGCAAGTACCACATTATCAATGAAATGCACATGATGTGCATTGCAGTAAGAGTAAGTGTGATGTTAATGAAAAGTAGAGAAGGAAGCTGTGGGATAAGAGTTTGATGAGGATCATCAGCAGCTCTGAGTTGGTAGACCACCCCACCCTTAAAAAGGTAGAAGACAGAGGGAGGGTTGTTCAAGGCAATAACAAAAGAAAATCAGATGTGCAAGGGTGCATGGTCCTGCCCCTTAACTGAAGCTAAAAAAAAGAAGAAAGATCTTTATTTCACAAGCAAAGACCACACACAATCAGTAAGATGCACACAATTGTTTATTCAGTGAGAATATACACCAATTAGACATAAAACTATGATCACCTGTCTAATATTGTGTTGTGTCTCCTTTATGCTGCTAAAAGTCCTCTGACCCAGTGGGGCATGGACACAGGACCTCTGGGGATGTTCTGTGGTACCAGGATGGTGGCAGTGTACCGGTAGTCTGTGGATCCTGTGGGTTGCAGGGTGGGACCTACCTAGATCAGGCTGATCCTGGCACATCCCACAGATGCTTTTGGATCTGGGGAGTGTGGAACCCAGGTGAACACATTCGCTTTGTCATGTTCATGGTGTGTCTGGGTGCATTGTCCTACTGAGGGGGCAACTGGCGTCAAGGGCTGCTTTTGCCATGTGGGGTGGGGGTTGGTGGGGGTTGCTTGACCTGCAATGTTTAGGTGGGTGTTACATGTCAAACATCCACATGGATGTCAGGACTCAAGGCTTCCTGGCAGAACATTGCATTATAACAAGATGATCAATGATGTTTACTTCACCTGTCTGTGGCAATAATGTTGTGGCTGATCGATGTAAGTGTGATGTTGATGAAAAGGAAGAGAAGTGACTGCGTTGTCAGGAAGGCATTGTTAAGGTTCAGCAGCAGCTCTTAGGCTGGCAAGCCCCATAAGATGCTGCCCTAAAATAGAGAGAAGGTTGAGCACTGCAGAAATTTCAAGTGTTGGAGTGAATGTAAAGTTGCTACATTTTTGAAGACCAACAGTCCAAGCCTTTCCTCAAGCTTCTGGAATGCTTTGGCTGGACGTTGTCAACGCTTCACTAATGCAGAAGGAGATGGTCGTGAAATTCTGGACAATGACAGTCTGAAGATGAAGAGATTTTCTGATTTGTAGATGATATGCTAGGGACTTGAAACAACATTGGTGTGTGTTTGATTTTAAAATACAATACCAGGACTGAATAGTCCTCTCTTTTGTATGGCTTCACTTGAGTGAGTCAACCAGGCAGTCGTCTGAGATACAGTGAACACTGAGCACAGAAGGGTGGCAATATGGACCAAATTTATGATGTCATAGCGGACTGTAGACACCAAAAGAAAATAACGAATGTGTGCTCACCAGACAGTCGAACTTGTAGACTGATGCAGTTATTTAACAGGCTGATGGCCTTTAATAAGCAAAAAAAAAAAAAAAAAAAAAAGAGAAAGAAGTGGAACCTGTGAGTAATTCTAGAAAGACTCTTTTTTTTTTACATTTAGGCATTTTGGCTTTTTTAATCCTTTTTTTTAATTGAATACAAATTCATTTTCCTACACCTCCCAAAGTCTGTAATTGTGCTGTCTCTGAGTCAATTTGACCTCACTTTCTTCCCTATTTGTCTCTGTTCTTCTACATAAATTAAAACCCATGTTCACTTCCCCTTTGTGCATTAGAAGGCCAAATGCAACTGGAAAGACAACTAAGACAAACAGTTGTTCTTAGATAGAAGTATAGGCTGGAGAATAGTTCTGTCAGACAATTAAGTCATGACAGCAAAAGCAGCCAGCCGAACTATCAATATCCATTACTGATGAAATCCTATGGAGCACATATGGTACCCTGCCAAAAGGATGACAAACTATCAATTAAAACTGTCTACAAATCCCAATCATGTCAGTGTTTTAGCTGTACTGACAACATAACCACAAGGTTGTCACCACAAGTTTTCTCAATGAGGGCTAAAGATACAACCATTCCCATGGCACTTTTTTTCTGTTAAATCATCACATAAACAAATGGGTAAATGTGTCTGCCTGGCTCTTCTTCTGTCCAATATGCAAATCATTTAGCAAGCAATCTGTCTTAAAGTAGGCCAACTATTGGAGACATGATCCATTTACTTTTATCTGGTGGTGATTGAGTGGAGCATTTGTTCCTTGTCTGGGTTTTTTCATATTACTTCACTGGTGACACACAAACCTGGCACACTCCTTAATGGGATATCATCCATAATGTTGAATGAGGGAGACAATCATTTCATGTGAAGAGATTAAAAAATATGATCTCTAACAAGGGCCCCTGCTGTCCAGGCTGACTCCCTAGGGTGGAATAAATGGATGGGCCTCCAGATGTGGATACCACTGAATGTATAAAATCATCAGCCTGAAATTCAACCATGTTTTTTTTTTTTTTAAAAGACCTATCCTGATTATTTTCTCATGCCTAGACCACCTGCCTAATATGCTGCTGAAACTCCTCTGACCTCAAAAATTTTAGAATGCCCCATTTTTTCCACTTTTTAAAATTGAAATTCAAGTAGTTCAAGTCCAATGAATAACTTAAAATGGTACAAAGGTAAGTGGTGAACTGCCAGAGGTAAAAAAAAAAAAATAAATTAAAAAAAAAAGGTAAGATCACCCAAAACCGAAAATAATGCACATTTCAGAATTATACAAAAAGCCCTTTTTCAGGGAACAGAAATGGGTTAACAAATTAAAGCTGTTCGGCAGCAATGGAGGTTGATCAAGCCTTGAAAGTTTGTGCTACCAAATCCTACAGGTGTCCCAACTTTTCTAAATTCCTACCAACTCCCTCTGTCTGCATAAAGTAGTGATGGAACACACCATGGAACCATGCCCTCAAGAGCATTATTTGAACAGTATTGTACTGCAGAAAGTAGTGTGTTGCTATAAAAATGATGAGGAAAAGGCAATTAACAATGAGAGAAGAAGAGAGACAGACCATCATAACACTTAAAAATGCAAATCTTTCCTACAGAGAAATTGCGAAGAAAGTCAAGTTATCAGTGAGTCCAGTTTTCTTCTCCATCAAAATGCTTAGAAACTGGAGGAAACTCTGACAGGAAGAGGTCTGGAAGACCCAAAGCCACAACAGAATCAGAAGACAAGTTTCTGAGAGTCAACAGTTTGGTGATAGGAGCTCACAGGACAACAGCTTCAAGAACAGCTTCATAGTGGTCATAGTAAGCAAGTCTCAGTTTCAACTATGAGGAGAAGACTTGGAGTTGCAGGTTTGACATGTGGAGTTGCAACAAAAAAAGCCATTGCTAAGATGTCAGAATAAGAAAAAAGAGGTCTTCCTGGGCTATGAAACACTGCCAATTGAATACTGACTGGAAGAAAGTTTTATGGACTGATTACTCAGAATTTTAAATCTTTGGTTCATCATGCAGGATTTTTGTACGTCGTTGAGAAGGAGAAAGGATGGTTCCTCGGTGTGTGACATCAACGGTCAAACATGGACAAGGAATAATGATGGTCTGGGGCTGTTTTGCTGGATCCAGGGTTGGTGACTTGTACAGAGTGAGAGGAACCCTGAACCTAAACATCTACCACAGCATTCTGCAGCACTATGCAGAACCCTCTGGTATGTTCTAGTTGGTCAGGGGTTCATCCTACAGCAAGATAATGACCCAAAACATCAGTCCAAGCTATGCCAGAACTACTTTAGGAAACAGATTGTGAGCTTGAAAACATGGAGTGTCCACACCGTTTGGTTGCTTGGGGATTAGACATCCTACCACTGATGTTAAATTTTCAAAGTCAGCAGTATATTTAGGGAGTTGTGCAAAATTTGGGAGCACTCTCTCACTAAGTTGCCATCTTGGTCGTGGTTACATGACCTCAGTTTATTCTATATTTAAATCGCAAAACTTTAAAATGATCACTCAGAGACAAAGATGTCTTATTTTGTTAAAAAACCTGTTGCCTTACCTCCTGTGCTCAAATCTCTGGTGGGATGGATAAGAGGAGATGAGCTGAGGAAAGCAATCGAAATACATACAGTATTTGCCCCCCTACAGATATCCTCTATTTTTTGCATATTTGGCACATTTAATTTTAATGTAACACAAAGATAACCCAAGAAAACACAAAATGCAGTTTTTAAATGATGATTTCATTTACTGAAGATAAAAATGCTGTCCAGCCGCACTTTGATGTGAAAAGTAATTGCCCCTTTAGCAACCAGTCTACCAAATGGCCAAATTCATTTGGAAGTTGGGTTCAGTTTCACCAACCACACTAACAGATGATTACTGCCAGGCTTGTTGAATCTAAACATCCCTAAATAGAACCTGTCTGATATTATGAAGTAACTAAAGGGTCTCAAGACGCAGCACATGATGCCACATTGTAAATACATTCAAGAACAGAAGTGAAACAAAGTCATTGACATTTATCAGTCTGGAGGGTTAAAAAGCCATTGTTAACCCCTTGACAACTATTGTCGAGAAATCCCATCATACCACTTTCATTCAGACTGCAGTCGAGATAGTGTATCCATTCCCCCAATGCCGGTTTGTACATATTCAATACATACCTTGGAAACTTTTGCAAGCACTGTTTTCTCGTAGACCGGTCGGCGTGGGACCTAGTTATTATATATCTGTTATTATTATTATATATCTGTTCTATGTGTAATAGACAAATTAATAATCTCCACTTAATTTAGTATCAGCTGGGAAGCAAAAACCCAAATAATTATATTTTTACTGTAATTGTAATTAAATTCAGGCGTCAAGGGGTTAAGGCTCTGAGATTCCAGAGAACCTCAGTGAGAGACATTATCCCCAAATGGAGAAAACAGGGAACAGTGGTGAACCTTCCCAGGGGTGGCTGGTCTATCAACAGTTCACATCCAGGAGGTCACAAAAGAACCCAGACGAACATCAAAAGAACTGTGGACCTCACTTGTCTCAGTTAAGGTCTGTCTACATGATTCCACAATAAGGAAGACATTGGGAGAAAATGGCATCATGGGAGAACTACAAGGTGCAAATAAATCCTGATCAGAAAGAACATAAAGACTCATCTGGCATTTGCAAAAAAAAAAAAAAAAATATCTGTATGAGCCCCAAGACTTTTGGAATAACATCCTGTGAACTGATGAGTCAAAGGTGAAACTTTTTGGAAGACATGATCTGTTAAATCTGGTACACAGCTAATGCTGTATTCCACAAGAACGTGACACCAACAGTGATACCAAATGGTGGTGGCAGTGTGATGTTTGGGGCTGCTTTGTTACCACAGGACCTGGATGACTTGTCATCATTCATGGAGCTATGAATTCTATTTCCATCAGAAAATCCTCCTGGAGAATATCCATCATCAGTTCATGACCTAAAGCTCAACATTAAAGGTTAATGCAGCAAGACACAAGCAAGTCCACCTCTGAGTGGCTCGAAAAAAACAAAACTAAGGTTTTGGAGTGGTCGAGTCAAAGTTCGGACTTCAATCCAGTTGAGATGCTGTGGCAAGACCTTTAAAAAGCAGTTCATGATCAAAAAACATCTAATGTAGCTGAATTAAAAGTATTCTGCAGAGAAGAGTGAGCCAAAATTCCTCTATAGTGATGTAAAAGACTGATCACAAGCTATGACCAACATTTAACTGCAGTTGTTGCTGCCAAGGGACAAACCAGTTATTAGGTTCAGGGGGGCAGTTAGTTTTTCACAAGGGTGATGTAGGTTGTCAATAAATCTTCTTTAAGTCACCACATAAAAACTGCATTCTGTGCTGTGTCCGTTATCTCTGTCTATTATCAAATAAATATAAATATTAATTTGATGATCTGTAACATTTAAAAAATCTGAGACATCAGGAATAACTTCTTCACAGCACTGAATGAACATGGATTTACTCAGTTAAACAGGTCTAAATAAATTCTCTAAATACTCACTCTTCCTTTTACTGACAGAAAGCTATGGTTTGATTACTAAATTGGATGCCTGAAGCAGGGAGAAATTACTATTAGGGAGAAAAAAGAAACACTGTTCAGATTTATGTAATGAAAGTGAAAGTGAACTCAGTTTCTCGAGATTTGGCTGTGATAGAAATAAAAATTAGTCACTTAAAAGAAGAGAACTTTCTTTCTCTCTCACTCTGCTTTGGAAGCAAGCCTTGACCCTGACTACAATTTTGAATTACAGTTTTAAAACACTATTGAAACTGTTCAACAATTTCCACACAAGGCTCACTTTTACTATTTTTTCTACTTGTCATCCTTTCACAGAAATAGCAAGAGAGACAAAAGAAGCTTTTGACAAGGAAGGGCAATCTGTCAGTATGTTGTTTTCGTTCTGAAATGCTTTTCTAAAATCAAATCTAACTAGACAGTGTTCATACATGTCATCCCCTCTCCAGATCAATGAGGAAATTAAGTTTTCGAATTCATTATCCCTCCCCTACTGGTGTTTGTAGTTTTATTTTCTTTAAAAAAAAAAAAAAAAAAAAAAAAAGTACTTTTAATTAAAACAATTAAAAAAAAAATATATATATATATATATATATATATATCAACTTATAATATGACTATTTTGAAAAATAAATCTAAATATCTTCAAATAAATAAGATCAATTAAATCCTGCTTGTAAAGTAAAGATATTGACTACCACTCATTATGTTTAGTCTCAAAAACTGTGGTCAAATTTCTTGTCAGTCATGGAAAAAATTATTAGACCATCGTTGTTTTCTTCAATTTCTTGTTAATTTTAGTGCTTGGTACCACTAAAGGTATATTACCTGAAGAACACAACAAAAAATGCAGCTGATAACAAAATACTTCATGTCTTAGCACTGCGCATGCAAAGGTCTAGAGTGGTTTCCTGCTGACATTCAAGCCGTAGCACAACTCAGAAGTAGTCAGCTCTCACATAACACCTAAAACTAAAGAATTATGTGAAGCCACAAAGGCAGCCATCTTGGCACTGCTGGAAATTGGCATGAGTGAGAGACAGGTAGTGAAAAAACTGAAGATCTCCAAGACAGCAGTTCATTACACCAAGAAAAAACAAGCCCAACATGGTTCTACCAAACTGCTAGCTGGTCAGGAAACGTCTTTCTACCCACCAGATGACCGTCACTCATCTGTTCCTGTCAGGAATCGTCCTCAGACCTCCAGGGATCTTAAAAATGAGTGAACACTGTGGAGAAATGGGACTTGTTTAGCAAGGACAGTTGGAAAGCGACTTGTTGAAGCTGGTCTGTAGTCATACAGGGCAGGAAGAAGCCCTTCATCAAGGAAAGACAGAGAAAAGCTGGTTAGTCTTTGCTGGCAAGCACAGTCAGTTTGTCATAAACCAGTCTTATGAAAGACATTTTCACTTGACTTGACAAATCATCCACAATATCACTAGAGCCATGGCCATGGCAGGGACAGGAAGGGGATGAGAGAAAAAATAATTAAAAGGGCAGCTACAATGCTGACTACTTACTAGGGACAAAGAAATTAACTAAAGCACAACAATGACATCTGGGGATGACTGGGAAAACAACCAAACAATTTAACTCCAGAGTGCGAACGCAAACTGATCCACAATGATAAAAGAAACAGTTAAAGGAAAAGCTACTGAACAAATACTCTCACAACTAAATACCAGAGACCAATTACATAGTTGATGAAGAACCACTTGCTAGTAAAACAAACAAGGGTACATTATCAACAGAATCACAACGGTAAACACAATGAAACCACATACACGTGGAAGTATCAAAATTACAATACAGTCTTAACCACTGGAAATAGGAATTAACTTCATGCTGCAAATATGACAGCACATGGTAGACAAGGCTACTCTACTTGACAGTTGGAGTTGGGAGAGAAAGTGGTCATGAAATCTGTTCATGACTAAGGTAGACTGAAGATCTACTGAAGGAGGTCTTGAGGTGGAATTAATGGAATGAAATTATTCCTGTAGGTGAGAAACATATCAGTCACTCTTGCCTAACCATGTGGTCATTAGGAGCATGGAAGTTGTACCCTACATGTCTCATACACATTCAGAAATATAGATATATCTTAGCAGCCTAAAAGAAGATCAACTGTTGAATCAGTACAGTCAGACAAAGTTGTAGGCCAAAGAATTTTATGTTTCCAGCAGGTCATCAAAACATATTTGAGCAGTGGAGACATTACACTGGAAAGATAACAGTTGAGAGTACAAATGATTTAACAGACAATGATTCTTTTTTTTTTTTTTTTTAACAAATAAACTCTTACCATAAGAGAATAACATACTTTAGCAATTTCATAAAGGCAGTGGCACAGGTCCAAATGCCCTTCAGAAAACAAGAGTGGATAAACATTCCCTTCAGAGTATTTCTTTTTCTATGTAATGTCTTTTCAGTGACAGTTTAAAGTATTCATTTGGTTTGTTAGAATGTATTTTGTTCTGAGTAATAAATCATTGGAAGCATAGAAAACTGACTAAAATCTAGCAGTGCTGCTGGAGCTCATGGTCTAGGTAGCCATCTTGCTTTTGAAATCAAATTCCTCCTGCCTGTTTATAATAATACCTACCAGGTGCATGGCAGCTACAGCTAAACTTTTATTTTTCTCCATCATTATTTTCCAGTATATCATTCTTAGTTCTAGCCACCACTGACAGGCAGACATTCACCATGTTCATTGTGACTCTTATCTGTAATTTTATTGATTCATGTATACGTGGCACTGTGCAACTCCCCAATCCCCGGTAGTTTTTAGTGAAATCTGTGTATTAGTCTTATGGAGCTGAACAATGTACAGAATTTAATTCAGCCAAGAGCTTTATGAAAGTGATGCTCCTGATCTGGACAACAATTAGGCCACCACTCCAGGGCTGCAGCAGACCAGGTCGAAGCTTCACTGCAGTTATCAGTGCGCTATTCCTTGTCAATGTGTGTGTGTGTGTGTGTGTGTGTGTGTGTGTGTGTGTGTGTGTGTGTGTGTGTGTGTGTGTGTGTGTGCATGTATGAGAGTGTGCATGTACGCATGCAATTGATTGCTCTTTTTCACGGCCTCTGCATGTGGATAAATCTGTTAGGTACAATCAATACACTGAAACTCAACTGTCATTGCTGGCGCCTCTAGTCAGCACTTAAGAGAGAGGAGGGCTGAGGGCTCTGCTGTTTGAGTACCACTAGACCACACAGTCTCTGTGTGTGGAGGGGGTATACAGGGCGGCGATAGTACTATGTGACCAGGCATTGTGCATTATGTGAATGAAAAACTCCAACAGATTTTGAAAGCTGTGTTTGAAATATACTTGGCATCTTAAAGACTTTCTATGACTGTATTCAGTCCAGTTCAAATATTGTTTTCCTATACATATTTTAAGAACCCACAAGCCTATTGTGAATACATTAAGGACAAACTGTGGATTTTCAAGTTTATTGGAAAACTTTGTCTTTATTGCTGTAACTATTTCAAATCACTTTACTGACTTGAAACTTATGCCCCAGATTGTCTCAATGCTGTGATGCTTGTTAGCAAAGACAAACTTACAGCCCAATACTGAAAGGTATCCTTTTGCCACAGCTCTGCAGGAAACTAAATATTGCAATTAATATTCTTTGAGACTGAATGCTTGTCAATAGCTGCTCTGGAGTTTCCTATCTTAATGTGTGCATAAAAAGTAAATACAGAATTCACCTGGATCTGTATATGGGTAGTGGCATCCGATCCATGACTATTTGCATTTACATCAAGTAAAATGATCATCAGGCCCTAATAGACCTACTGGACCCATGTACAACTTGACCAAAAATCCATCAGATTTTGTCATAGGACTCACTGAATACTCAAGACTGCTACAATATACAGTGCTTAACAAATTTATTAGACCACCACCCAGTGTAAGGTGTTTGCCACCGCTGCCCTAAACTAACACTATCACTGATTACCAAAATATTTTTTTTATATTTATGGAATGGTTTATCCACCAGTATGAGTGAGACATTGAATCAAAAAGATGCTAAAATATAATTATTGTTGTTATTCATGAATTTTCAAATTTACTGTTTTACAAAAGAGCAGAAAAAATAGTAAAACACGTTATTATTTTTTGACTGAGATGCCAAATTACAGTTATTTGCGGTCATGCATGAACAGAAAAAAATGTTTTAGTGGTTGTATGTTATTCTTGATTAATTTATGAGTTCTCAGAGAATTCCAATGTACTGGCTCAAATTTGGGTATAAAAACATGAATTCAGTTCAAAATTCCTCACTCCTGTTCAAAATGGTGAAGCATAGAGAACTCTCTAAGAAAGACAGACTCTGAATTAAAGCACTTTATGATGCTGGACAGTCTTTGAGACAAATAGGGCAAGACATAAAGTGTAGATCAAGTATGCCTTGGACTAAATTGCAGTGGTACTTAGAAAATGCACCAAGGAAGACTCAAGATCTCAAGATTTGAAGTACTAGAGACAGAAGGAAGACTACTGCTGATCTTCAGGCAGAGATTAATGCTTCTAGATCAGAATCTGAGAAAGTCTCCAGAATGACCATAAGCAGACGACTGAAGGAACAAGGCTTAAAGGGAGGAATAGTTGCTAAGAAGCCATTATTGAGGCCTGCAAACATCCAAAAATGTCCAAAATTTGCCAGGGAGCACAAACACTGGACAGTAGATGACTGGAAGAAGGTACTCTGGATGGACAAGTTTATGTCCACAGAAAAGCTGCAGAACATTTTCATGCTAGATGCATTGTACACAGTCAAACATGGTGGATATTCCATCATGGTATGGTGTTCTGTTTGTGGAAACAACATGGGCAAATTAGTTAAAATGGATGGTATCATGAGCAAGAAAATCAACCACAACATCTTGGTACATCATGGAATCCCTTCTGGATTGAACGTGATTGGCGTAGGTTCATATACCAAGAAGACAACGACCCCAAACATACTGCAAAGCTGTACAGACACTACTGGACCAAGAAAAAGGAATCTGGAGTACTGGAACTGATGGACTGGCCAAGACAAATTCCAGACTTGAATCCTTTTGAACAGATCTGGAATTTATTGAATTCAAAAATAGATGGCACAACGTTTCATCCAAAACAAGTCCCTGGAAACAGCTAGAAACTCTTTGGAACTCTGGTAACAAAAGAGAGTGTTGAAAAGTACATAACAACAATGGGAACAAGAATGCAAGCTGTTATCAGGGCCAAAGGAGGTCATAGAAAAATATTAAGATCTTTAGTTAATATATGTGAATAAGGACTATTAAGTTGTTCCAGTTTGTTATTTTCCTAATAAATAACAATGCAATTTTTAGTTTGAAACAAGTTTTTGACAGATTTCTGAAATGTTTGTGTTCTCTCGTTTTATGACAGGCGGTCTATTAAATTTCTTTAGCACCATACATGGTCTTTATAAGTATATGTAAACTTTTGTTCACAGCCATATTTATTTTATCCACTTTTCTGAGTCAAAATGTAATTAAAATCAAGAGACATAAAAGTTATTTTTTTTCTTTTAATGTGCAACAGTGTGTGGAAAAAATATTTAATTTGTACTGAATTAAAATCATTAGATACTTCCATCACTAGCTTCTTAAACTGAACAGATATTATGCTAACAACATTACCTGAATGTAAATTTGAAACAGAACTCTCCCTGAAGAATTATAGCCTCACAATTTAAAAATAAAGTGAGATAAGTCATCAGAGAAAATATATATGTTTCCTTGAACAACACTTGCATCTTGTTTTTGGATGACATCAAACACACAAATGTCAGCTGCCTTTAAGGAGAGTCGGAGAGCAGCAGCCAGTTGCCAACTGAGCCATCAGGCTACCCTGTGCAGACACAAGCAGCTGCTGCCTGGCTCCCGCAGATAACTCTGTTGTCTGGATAGCATGCTGTTACACTGTCTGCATGTGTGTGTGTGTGTGTGTGTGCGTGCGTGTGTGCGACTGTGCGTATGTGTGTGTTTCAATGAGACAGTCACTTTCCCAGGTCACAGTAGAGTCCAAACATCAAGTCCACTCACAGATGAAGTAAATAATATTGATTATCTCACAACAATGATGCAAGTCAACATGTTGAATGCAGGAGAAATGAGTTTGTCTAAAGACCCAAGTGTCTTTGTCAAAGGGCAATTATTCCATTGTTCCAGACAACTGGGTTGAAGGATCTCTGAAAAAGCAAGGCTAGTAGGGTGGTCTCAGACTGCACTGGTGACTACTCACTGACTGGGCCTAGCATTTAGCCTGCAGGCTCAAGGCCAAAGCAAGAGTTTCTGATGGAGGATGGTGAGGAGTGAGTCAATCACATAAATACAAATGTCTGGTTACTTTGAGATCTCTATACAGCTGGTAATGTCTGATTAGAGAGGGCTCCTCTTCATCTCTAGTCACACCAGAATATCCAACAAATCCTGCAAATCTTTCAAAATGAATGTTTCATATGACTTTTAACAACAGTGGAACTCTGTGGCATGGAGGAACACAATAAAGTTTTGATGCATACATAATACTTGTTAGTCGTGTTCATTGTTGGATAGGCTCTGTATATGGGGTTTCAAATACAAAAACACAGGCCATTGCCAGACTTATTCCTGTAGAAACTATACTACAATGTAAAAAAAAAAAAGTTATTTCCAACGAAGTTCAAAATTATACTTAAGTAAAAGTAACAATGTTCCTGAAAATAGTAACGTATGCTTCTGTAATGAGACAGCCCATTATATTATGCATTCATAATTGTTATTTTACCTTATAGGTACTTAAAATCTAACTTGAAAAGAATATTTTGCGATGTTACAGCACAAAGACTATGACAAATTCTGGATTTTTTTTTTTCATTTTTGCATTTTACTGAGCTATTTCTATTGTATGTTGTTTTGTACTTCTACTTCACAAGATTTTAAAAGTCCTAACTACACTTTCAACCCCACATTTATCAGCTATCTATACTTACTAATGGTTTTGTGAAAAACTTACCTCATTTCAAGTTTTATTTTCTCATAGAGTGTGTGTGCATATGTGTGAATATATTCAATTCAGTTCTAAAATGAAAATCGAAAGTTCTGTAGATGTTTGCTTTCCACAGCACTTCACGCATGCAACATGTGCAAATAGTAAATGCCTTGAGTCAGAAGACTGCCTGACACCACATTATCAATGGCAGGACCTCTGTTATACACTATTTGTGACCACTGGCAGGTATGCATATGTGATTTATCTGTGGACCACAAACTGGACCAGAGAGCAACATTCTGTGTCAGCCAGCAGCCTTGATTGATCCAACCTTCAGCTTGAGGATCATCACTACTGACAAGAGTTGGGTCCACGTTTACCATCAAGACAAGAAGCAACACTTTTTACTTGAGTTTTCAAAACTGGACAGGATATCAGGTCAGGAGGACAGGAGTATTCTAGTTTCTATTTTTTCAACATTCACATGAATTTTACAGCAATTTTACAATCAAACATTGTTGGACTGTCAAGGTGGAGCTTTACTGAAGCATCCTGAGGTGTGTGTGAAGGATGGCATGTGGGTGCTCTTATGTACTGTGTGCAATGATTCTACAAGTTTCGATGCATGGAAGTTTTTCCTCTTTATTGTTTTTCAACATTGAACCGTGGTCTTTTTTTTTTCCACAAGAATTTATGAAAAACATTTTCATGTCAAAATGAAAACAGAAGTAATTGCATAAGTACTTACCTTTTTTAAAGTGACTCACCAAATCAATTTTAGAAAATTTTAAAGTCACTGAATATCCCTTGGAGTACAGTTAAAATCATCATTAAGGAACAGAAGGAATATGGTTTAGCGTAAAGGGGCTGTCACACATGACATGGCGTCCAACTTGCTCTGGAACCCATTAATTTTAATGACTTGCACCGTGCAATAACGGGTTGCCCGTGCAAGCCACTGATGTAGGTCTGCACAGCCAATAGCAATGCGGCATCTCTGTTGTTGACCTGTTAGTAAGGGAGGACACCAAGACATCTGTGACTCCTCTGATGATCCCTACAAGCTTCAGCAGCTGAGATGGGAGAGACTGTACAATGAGCAACTGGTGTCCAGGTCCTTTACCTGTCAGTCCTGCCTCTGCAGGCTCTGGATAGGGCTCCTCCCTCTCCCTCCTTCTGTTTCCTTTTTAGGGGTGCCTGGTACAGAGGCTGTGGCGACAGGTGATTCTCATCGGCAATCAGTAATCAGCAAAAGCGCGAGCAGGTGGACCAAGCCAATCAGCATTCATCTCCACTGCAATATAACCAGATGCCTCTCACCACTCGATGCCGGATTGTTGAATGAACCAGTCAGTCCTTGACTCATTCTGTCCAGCCGTTGTTGCTTTCAGTATCTCAGTAACTCATGTCTCTCCTAGTCTGGACCGCCACCTGCTCGAGCGCAATCCCTTCCTGGCCACTCGGACCTCACAGGTCATCCTGATCCACCATTGCTCAACTTCTGAACCCAGCTTCCCCCCTGGACAATCATCTGGTTCATCCCCATCTTTCCCTCTCCACTCCTGGTGACCTCTCCTCCTGCATTCCTGACGCCACAGCCTCGAACCTTCAACCACAAGCTCCAGCCTCCACCATTCCCCTCTCATGGACGTTTCCCTCGTCACATCTGCTGTTCCCTGGCCTCAGCTGAGTCTCAGTCCGTGCGTGTTCAGACTAGCGTTAGCTCAAGTATTTCTAGTTAGCGTTTGTATTTTTGATGAGTGTAGTCACTCTTTTGTATAGTTCATTGTACACCAGCCCTGTTCATAGCTCTTATTCAGGTTCGTAGAATTAGCAGTATTCTGGTTTGGCGTTCTGTATTTTGATGAGTGTAGTCACTCATTCTGTGTTGCGTATCCTATGCTTATCTAGTTAGTTCTAGTTCTTGGTACTTACAATCTCTGAATCAGTTTTTGCATCCCTGCCCAGGTGTTACCTGTCGTTGGTTCGTTTTCTTATTTTCTACGTATGCCTTGTTTAGTCCGCCTGCCTCTTGAGGCAGTGTTTAGTTGAACTATTAGATAGTCCTTAGTCTACCACTTCCGGTTGAATCCTGGTTCTGTTCCTGTAATCCATTCTTTGTAAATAAACTGTTTAAACTGTTCCTGCCTGTCTCATCTCTTTCCTGCGCTTGAGCCTCCCAGAAATCGTAACATTATCAGTCAAAGCCTAATGGGAGAGTCGCAAAGAGAAAGCCACTGTTGAAAAAGCCTCTACTCTAGTTTTTCAGAAGGCATGTTGGAGACTCTGAAGTCCACTGTAAGATGGTTTTGAGTCTGATGTGACCCACATCATCACATTTGTGGTGGATGCTTCTCTGCAGCAGGCACTGGAAGGATTGTAAAGGTAGAGAGTAAATGAGTGCAGCAAGGGAATCCTGACAACTTGATGCATCTCAAAGAGAAATGTGGCTTAAGAAGATTTGTTTTCTAGCAAGACAATGACCCAGAGCATACAGCCAAAGCTGCAGAGAGATAGTTTGGGTGAGTCTTGCTCAGTCAGAGTCCAGACATCAATCCAAAGGAGAATTTTTGGCTGGACTTTGAATAGGCTTTTCACTCACAATCTCTGTGTAACTGGATAGAACAGTGCATAGTTTTGCAAAGAAGAATGGGGCAAAATTGCAGTGTCCAACTGACTGAGACTGATCCACACAGTCTTGATGCTGTGACTGCAGTCAAAGGTGAATCTGCTGAACACAGACTTGAAGCGGGTCACTTATGAAAAATCACTTTATATCACTGTATCATATCATTGTATATTTTTCCTTTTTTAATTGTTTTAATATTTTCATATAAAAGAACATATATATATATATATATATATATATATATATATATATATATATATATCACGGAATAATTGAAACAGGCATTTTTGTCAAAAAAATTAATCATACATTTTGTTTTTTTCATAGATTTATTGCATGTCTTCTGGAAATATGATAAAAATCAGCTTTCTAGTTCCAACTGCAGTAGTAGTTTTTTCTTCAGTATGTTACAACTTTGTGCTGCTTCTTGATTAGTGTGGAGATGAGTCTGCTACCATGCATTGCATGTAGTCTCCTTCATTAAGTCTGCTGTTGTATCAGCATTCTATCAATTCCATATTAGCATCTGTAATTCATGCATGTCTTCTTTTGTTATAGTGCACAATTCTTTTGTTACTTTTTGAGTATTTTTAATGCAGGATTTTTACTTGCAAGATGGTTTTACTACAGTTTGCCACCCTACCGGTGTAATGGAGTCAAGACTGCACATTCAACCAAAGAGGAGATGTCTTGTTCATGCTGACAGGAGCACATTATCACTACCATCCACTCTGTAAAAGCAGAGAACTGATTTCCTTTTTCCTTTGGGCATGCAACCTTTTCTTTCTTTTTAATCAATATCAGGAATTATTTATTATTTATCTTATCCGTAAGAGGTGTAGTCCTAAAAAACAGAATTACTGGATAATAAGCAAAAACTGGGTTTAAAGCAATATTGATTCTGCTGAGGTAAATTCATTGATTGTAGATATTTTGCATGTTGCTGAAACACTGAATAATAGGGGGTATAATAAAGGAAGTCAGACCTTTCAGCAGATTGTGATAGTGTACATAAGACAAAACTATGAGCATCATCTGTGAAAGAATACAGAAACCATAATATCAGGTGGTTTCAAAACTGAATAATTAAATATCACTTACTACTAATTCTTTCCATGTTTCTTTACTTTGATGTTCTTTGTCTCTTTGCTCAGTTTAGTTTGAGAAAAAGCAACTTCCCAAGTTGTGTGAAGTCTTGAGTGTGAGAACTAACAGTGAATGTCTACAGCACTGGGATCCACTGTGTTCTAACTGTACTCAGACACAGCAATGTCACAAATTCAGCATCCACAAGAAATGTCTGTAGCACTTCAGTCCCCCTCTTTAATGCATATAGGAAGATATTCAATGTTCTATAACATACAATACTTGATCAGTGCTCATTAATATATAAGCATTGCTCACTGTTTTAGTACTTCTACTCCTATGAGGACTTCAGCCATTAGTTCTCATTCATTGCACCTGACTTGAGTATTTCTATTGTATATTACATTCTAGTTGGACTAGTATTGTTAAATAAGATTTCATGTCATCATTGCACTTTCAACCTCACATTTTGTTTCAGATGCAGTTACTTGTTAGCCTGTAGCATTACAACCACTGGCAGGTGAGGTGTATAACATTGACCATCAAATTGCAATGTAGTGTTTTGCCTTTGACATGTACCACCCACCTAAACATTGCAGACCAAGCACACCTCCGTATGACAATGACACTACTCAATGATAGAGACTCCTCCCAGCAGGACAGTATGCCTCATCACAATGACAAAACTGGTCACTGAAACACAAGGAGCCCAAGTTGTTGGCCTGGTCTCCAAACTCCCCACAACCTCATCTGAGCAAGCATCTGTGAGATGTGCTTGGACATGCCCAATCAATGCGTAGGCATACTTAGAAGAAGTAACAGCTTGGCTGTAGAAAAAAGCCAGAGACCAGATTTTCACAAAAATTTATTGGTCAAGATTAAATGAGCTCAAATAAACAATGTTTCATGACAAAAATTAGAATACCACTAATCAAATTAACTATTAAAATTCTATTAGACGAGGTGAAAGTAGCAAAGAAAATGTAATAACCTGACTCAAAGGTGTAGTACAGGCTGACATTGGAACAACAAAAGGAAACTGGAAATATGGGAAAGAAATGTACCCAAAAATGAAGAAGGCAATCCTGAGGAAACCCAAAAAATCCACAGAAATCAAAAGAGCAAAAAGTACAAACCGGAGAAGCAAGAAGAACAAGCTGGTCGGAGAACATGAAGGTAACAAACAGGGGAACTTGTGAGGGTGAATGACAAGAAACAGGTGACAGCTCTAACAGCAGGCTAAAGCATAGTCCACCACTGTTCAGGGAGTGAGGGAGTCAGCCACACACTCAACAGGTGCTCAGTGTGTGCTATTAAGTGTGTTCAAAAGAAATATACCTAAATAGACTGACAGACTTATACCCATCAGCTGCAACATTATGAACACTGGCAGATGAAGTGAATAACATCGGTCATCTTGTTACAATGCAATGTTCTACTGGGAAAACCTTGAGTCCTGACATCCATGTGCATGTTTGACATGTACCCCCCACCTAAACATTGTAGGTCAAGCAACCCCCAACCCCCCGTTCCCCATTGCAGCAGCGGTCCTTGATGCCAGTTGTTGCCCTCAGCAGGACAATGCACCCTGACACACCACAAAAACAGCTCAGGAGTGACCCGGGGAAGCCTGATCTAGGTAGGGTCCCACCCTGCAACCCACAGAACTCACTGCCACCATCCCGTTATCACAGGACATCCCCAGAGGTCCTGAGTCCATGAACCACTGGGTCAGAGGAGTTTTAGCAGCATAAAGGAGACCAACACAATATTAGGCAGGTGGTCATAATGTTATGCCTGATATGCTTGTATTTAGGGGCTGCACAGTGGTGTAGTGGTTAGCACTTTCGCCTTGCAGCTAGAAGATCCCTGGTTCACGTCCCGGCTTTCCCGGGATCTTTCTGCATGGAGTTTGCATGTTCTCCCTGTGCATGCGTGGGTTCTCTCCAGGTACTCCGGCTTCCTCCCACAGTCCAAAAATATGCTGAGGTTAATTGATCATTCTAAATTGCCCGTAGGTGTGAATGTGAGAGTGATTGTTTGTCTCTGTATGTAGCCCTGTGACAGACTGGTGACCTGTCTAGGGTGTCCCCTGCCTTCACCTGAGTCAGCTGGGATAGACTCCAGCCCCCCCATGACCCTAGTGAGGATTAAGCGGTGTATAGATAATGGATGGATGCTTGTATTTTTAGGTGTCCTAAAAGTTTACTAATATATAAAATAAAATTTCACAATCTATATGTATGTTTACATCTTTCACTATTATTTCAGGGACCATAGAAGATATACATAGCACGTTTGATACCATTTTAATCACCTGTTCAGTGGGATTTCAAATCTGAAACAATAGCAGATATTGAATAACTGGATTTATATAGATTAGAAATGAACACAAAGTAAGTTCTACAGGTACCTGTCCTCTGACCTCTTAAAGACAGTGACGCTCAACACCACCCCTTAGGATGAACACATCCATAATTGGTTAGAGGCTTATATGGATTTGGCTTCAAAGCTTTTTGTATAACCTGGACTTTCACTCTATAGTTACTTTGGCGTATTTTCAGTACCCTACTGTATGCAAAAGTGTCATCCTGTCTCTGCGTTCCTGAACCAACTCATCCAGCAGATCTTCACTTATACACCCTCCTGCAGCTCTCTCATTTCACTGATGCTGCATGTTGATCCTGCAGGAGTACCTTGAAAACACAGTTCATAACTCTGGAAATGTAAGTGATGAGACAGTATTTGCAACAGTTACCTGTGATTCACACATTTCTGATAGAACCTGAAGATCACTTAAAGTCTTGGCTGTACTGAAAGCAGATCAGTCCAGTCAGCCCTCTCACAGCACAGGGGTTACTTGGTGTGTTCCTGTTGGATTCCTACTGTTCTGCTGAATCTTATTTATTGCAAGTGTTTCTTTTATTGGAGACAAACTGTGTGTGCTCCACTCTGCCTACATACATACACATACTGAGTTACTTATTGCCAAAAGATGCTTTCTCTTCATTTGGTATGCTCTTAATGCTAATGCTAAGTAGAGAAGCAGCAGCTTTCTCCCTGTGGAGCTCTGCCTGCCTTATGCAATCATCCTGTTTGGACTACTGTTAAAACAATAGGAAAAGTTATTTTCCTGTAGCTTTATTACAACATAAAAAGGGAGAAAAAGACAGCCTTCTTTAGCACTACTTTGTTTCAACCCAAGTGAAGTCATTTTGAGCTGTTTTATTTTATTTTTTCCTGATTTACCAGGAACATCAGTTGCCTATTTCAATTAGTATCCCACAGGCTGTGGGGAAAAGTATAAAGCCACTTGATTTAATCTGTACACAGCAGGAGAATGAGCAAAAAGATGACTTTCTGATGGAAGCATGTTGTTCAGACAAACTTGAATTTCATCCACTGCACTGTGATTGATGGAACAGTCACACTTTTTTCTACACCTGTCATCACCTTATTAATTATTTCATTTCACAGGTGATAAAGTGTAGTTTGAATGTGCAACAATAAAAGCACTCTATTGAGGTATTTTCTTTTGATTTTCTGTTTATGTGGCACTTGTGTGCTCTTTCAGCTGTGTGTTCATTGATGTTTGAAATAGAATGCTTTCCAGTGATAACTGAAAATAGTGAGATTATATTGCTGGGTGGGATGTAAATATTGGGAGAGTATTTTCTTGGGGGAAGAGCAGCAAGGCTTTGTAGATGGTAGCAACAGACAAGTCCTGCCAGGCAGTCAGGGACTGAGCTGGAAGCATTTCTAACCTGATCAGTGGGTGCAAAATCATTGTTGCATTCATTGCAAGTAAGTCACCTTTTCTTACACTTGCTTTCTGTAGTAACTGCTGTGTATGTAAATTAGCCATGTAAAAAGCATGAAACAGCTGATAAAGGATTGAGAAATTGACTAAATGCGTGATGAATTGATTGCGGCACACACAAGCATACTCTGTCCTGATGGCTTATAGCACCTGAAAACTGAGGAAAAAGGCAGTGGCCTGGGGAGTGTACATAGCACATCATTAATTAGCAAACAGACTAATTCAACAACACTAGCCAGATTAGTCAGAGCCAGATTAGCAGCTGTGGCTCCTGCAGCAGACCACCAATGCATGAGAGGAAAAAACAGGATTAAAGACAAAGCCAAAAGCAAACATCCAAAAGCCTGGGATTCACTCTCTGTAGTTTTATTATGTGGATGGAGAAATACAATGTCTGTCAACACAAAAGCTTGGGAGAAGGTCATTCATTTGTGCACTGATGAAGAAATAACAAATCACAGCCAGAAATGTGGCAGGTATGAGCAGAGGTGGACTTAATGGTAGTCTAACGAATCCAATCAAAAGTTAAGTGAAAAAAAATGTTAAACAAATGGATAAATCTTACAAAAAATACCAGCACAGTTTTTAATTTCTAATTAAAGGGGCAGCTCACCTGCAAAGTCATCCAATTCAGAGTATCTCCCGAAGCATTCAAGTTTAAGCACAAACACAGTCCACAACCTATAAAAAAAAATCACAAACCTGCTTTAAGTCATGGATTGCAATAAGTTAATGTTCTGAATGTCAGTTCAACTTAAGTTTAACTTAAGCTGCAAAATTCTGACTTCTAATCCACTGAGCCTGTTCACCCATTATGGCCAGTGCTATACTCTTCATTTTCACCAGGACACATGGGTCAGTGTGATGCAATTTCTACATCTCTGCAAGTGCACACAAATCTCTCCATACACATCTGTGTGTAACCCATGATCTGTGTCCACATAGATCATGCTGCAGGGCCATAGTGCACCTGCTCAGCAGTAGTATAGAATAAGTAGGCATAAACTACTGTGCATACACTCAGCACAGTCTGTACTATTACTGCCATTCAAGCAACAAGCAAAAAATGGCTTTGTTCTTATTCCAAGGTGAATGGTCCTGACTGGACCAGCAAGTGTTGGACTTCTCAATGGAAATTTCAGCTAAGTGATAAAACAACTGGGAAGTCAGTGGTCCATGCTCCCAATATAGTTTAATAACCTCATCTGTAAAGAATTAATTATATAGAGTCATCAAATATGAAATTTGGCCTCTGTATCAAAGCAATACAAAGTGAGAGAATTTAAAAACAAAAGTCATATAAGCAGAGTATTATTTCTTAAAAATAGAGTACAGACATCTTCATTATTTGCAGTGATGTGTTCCACAGAGACACACATTCTGACACTGCGAAAAACGTTTTTTTTTTTGTTTGTTTTTTTTGTTTTTTTAGAATAACTAAACAGAGGCTCTCCAAAACCAGTAACTGAAGCACCGAAACACCACTTTTTATCTGTGGTTTTGATTAGACCTGAGACCTCACCAAGGAGCTGACTAGCTGACTTCCACAGTAACCCATTTAGAGGAGCCTCGTATCGACTGACGGATGGCCCAGAGAGGAAAGTCTGAAAGACAAAATTAGATCTAGCTACAAAATGCTCCAGTGGAGATGAAATAAACCAGGAAAACAAAAAGCTGTGCCCTTGATATATATCTCTATTCTAATCATGCTGAATCTATGTCATCCTTTTCTACAATTATCTGAAAACTGTAATAAGCAAAGAGACTGAGGATGACAAGAGATGGGCAATGATAATCACAATAACAACAATAATAACAATACTGCTTATATTTGGCGAATTATGACCACACAAATACTGTTCAGTTAAAAAGCAAATGATTCTAGTTATTAAATGGACCAGCAGTATAGTATAAGTATCAAAATGAACATGGCAGCTAAAACATGTTTTCCCAAAATGTTCCATGTCAGGTCATGCTCATTGGGTTTTGATGAATGGTCAACATGAGGTTTTGTACAGAATGATAGCACAATACTGACATTAAACTGTCTGAATATTATGTTTTGTTGGAGAAAACCTGTTTTTTCTGTTGTTGTTGTTGTTGTTGTCGGTTTTTGTTTTTTCCCCACACTAACACTGACATGGTATCCTGTGGACGGATTGGTTTATTGCATGGTTCAACATGACACTTGGCTGGACGTGACCAGCAAAGGCTTTACATGTAATCATTCACACAACTGCAAGAGGTTGGCAGAATTTAATCTGGATTCCATTGCCTTTTATCAGAATGGATTATATACACCTTTTGCTTACTAGAAGGTACACTTTGTCCTATTTGAGACATAATTATTGGAGTTGTGACATTTGACAATAACTGTGTAATGGGCTACTGATTTTTAAAGTGGATGAAATGGATTCTCGGAGGAAAACATGTCTGCAATGGCTTATAGAAAACATTGTAAAAATATTTCAATTCAGACTGAATGGGGAACATACTTGTATATTTTAAAAGGAGAAAAATTGTGTGGGAGTTGTGGCATTACTGTATATGGACATCTTGACCAGTTTATAACACATCAAAGACACCGATACACACGATGCCAGAGTAGGAGAACAAAAAGGAATACATGTTCCAGGTCTGTCACAATGATGCAAAGTTTGTGCTCTCAGAAAGAGGCCAAGGGATAGTAGACTTCCAGACACTTACACACTGTCCATGTTCACACGTAGTCTAAGACACATTATGAGTGAGTGATTGGCTCACATCCCCAGTCACTATTCTACACAGAAAGACATGGCCATCAGAAACATCACGATCAGCTTCCAACCCTGGATTAAAATCTTTATAACTACATCAAAAGAAGACTCACTTTTGGTCACCTAAAGTTGAGTGAGGTTCTGGCAATGCCACAGCTCACAGCAAATTGATATCAAGACGAAGTAAGACACACATTCTGTTTTCTTGAACATCGCTTTTCTTTAGAATAACTTGCCAAAAGAACCACTAAACACTGCTGTCAATAATCTCTTCATCATCAATTACAAAGTACAGTTTACCTGATCCATTATTGCATGCATATTCATGTGTCCACAAAGAAATTAATTTACAGTTAAGGTTAACACTATGTGTTTTGATCATCTGTCTATTAGGAGTACAGGTCTTTAAACTATGCAAAACAAATTGTACAATTTTATATTTATACAAACAACTAGGAAATATCTAAAGAGTGTAACTCTGTAGGGGACATCTGGACATCAGCCCTCCCTGAGGTTTGTGCGAGATCCCCTCCTGAGTTATGTTATCTTTTAAAAGACCATACATGAAAGCACCATTTCTAGAACTATTATAGTTCATCTGTGACCACAAGGAAAGAAAGAAAGAAAGAAAGAAGATTCCACTCTTCCACAGCTGTTCAGACCTGCTTCAACACCATCACTGTGTCTATCAATCATCACTTCATCGTCACAAAGCGCACAGCAATAACTTTCATTCACTGAAAACTGGAACTTGGGATTTTCTAAATAATTTTTTCTTTGCAAATCAAGCATTACCAATTTTCAAAATTAAACAACCATTAAATTAGTGGCTGCTTTCAGGTTTTGTATATCCATCCATTAATTTCAAAACACAACGTTACAATGTAACAATATTACAATGTAATATGATGTTGTCTCCCTTCCATCAGTCTCATTAACATCAGCATTTTGTTTGTGTTGCATTATTGTCTCCTCTTAGTGTCGTTTATTGTTGTCATGGAGTAAATAGTTTATTGTCTGTCACAATACCTGTGCATATTTTGAAGTTCAGTGCTTCAACTGTTTGTTGTTCACATATTGGTCCCTAAATCACATAGATGCCAGCAGCCTTTCAGTATTTCACATTAAATCATTTCATAAGTCATTTCAGAAACTCTCCTTGATCGCACCCCACAAAGAGCTTCACAGTATTTTTACAGTAATCTCATTTAATGATTTAGCCGATCGAATAGTAGTAGTAATAGTATTTTCCTGAGTCAATCACAGGGTAGAGAATCTGACTTTCTGTTTTTATTTCATCTGGTTAGAATGAAAAAGAATTATAGATCATTGTGAGTTTCAAGTATATGCACTCACAAGCTGGCAAACTCTGAAATGCTGGCAAGTGGTAATGAATTTAATTACTACACAACACAAGTTGAACATGAATGTCATTAGTTTCTCCCACTTCATAACCAGCTTTAATGGGGTGATTTAGATTAAATACAGAAATCTACTTTTGTGATTGTTAACTTTTATCAATCGAAATATGAACTTTCAAAATCAACAAAACTATAGCAGTTTAAATGATGTTCAAATGATTTGACCTATTTCTGAGAAAGATCAGATGTTACTAATGAAGCACAGTGGATTTAGTTGTGTTTCTATCCATCATGTTCAGGTCGGCATTCCTCTGTTATGGTCTCTGCTGGAACTTCCTGCTCTTCTTAACCTACCTTTCAGCTGCTTTTCCTCCACACACCCCTCTCCTGCAGTCACCACCTGTCACCTGTTCCTGCCAGTGCTCAGACTCCACCCACTGGCTCTCTGTGCACCAATAGTCAGCCTATCAGTTACCTGCTTGCTCATTCAGCCACACACCTGTTGCCTGTTTGCCCATTTACTTTCCTTATAGTCTGTTTGTTATGTTGCTTGCCAGACTTTTTGGGTTATTTATTTATTTATTTATTATGCACCTGCCGGCTTTGAATCCTGTCTGCTCCTATGTATTGTCTTTTCTGGGTATTGACCTGCCCTGTTTCTATGTTTTGGGTCTTTGCCTGTTCATGTGTGACAGTAAAGTCATTGATTTTGCCATACTCCTGCTTTAGCTTTGGGATGCTGCATGTGGGTCCTCTCTCATTTGTGACAGTCTGTCTATTGCAGATTCTTCTCTCCAGCTCAGATGTTGACATTCAATCAAAGATAAGCCACGTACAAAGTAGTCATTAGTTACTTACTTAGCTAAAATACCATTCTTTCCAATGCATTACGTGATTAGGGACACCACTCTCTCAATTTGAAATATGCTGTGGAGCAGTAGGAAAATCTCTAGTTAAGGTTGTTTGATGCAAACACATGATAGCACATCAAGTCACATGACAAAATGCTGCAGTCTAACTGAATTCAAAGTTTTTTGATAGTTTGTACTAAAACATAAAATGCCACAAGTGTCTTGACAGGTCAGATTAGATTAAGTGGGGAGCTCGTGCTCGATCAACTCCATTGCAGCAAGCTCCCAGGAAAATCCCCGGTCAGTGTTGGCCATCTGGCAGTGCTGCTCCATCTACCTCAACCAAGTTAATACCCTCTGGGACGCACCCAACCTGCAGGAGTCTCAGCAATGAGGCAACGGCGAGCAGAGTCCATTCTGCAAAGTGCATCGAATCACGTTGACAGTCAACGTCCAGGTCTAACATCCATAACACAACCTGGAAGGACGAGAACTCTCTCTGAAGACCATGGTCTTAGTCCTTCCATGTAGCTATCAGGAATGCCAAACACTCCTGTTAAGCAAGTTCATCACCCCTCAAGCACGGCCCAGACAGGGTGTCTCCAAAGTGTTTAAAGGAATACACAGAAGACATTTGACACATTAAGACTGTATTAATCTGCTAGTGTGTGTGTGTGTGTGTGTGTGTGTGTGTGTGTGTGTGTGTGTGTGTGTGTGTGTGTGTGTGTGTGTGTGTGTGTGTGTGTGTGTGTGTGTGTGTGTGTGTGAAAAAGTCTGAATAGTTGATTTAGAGAAAGAATACAGTTCCTCCATTATCCATGCAGTACACTGAATTTCAGGTCAGTTCAGTTCTATTTATATAGCACCAATTCACAACATCAGTTATTAAAAAGGCACATAGTAAAGTGAAGACAAAATTAGAAAATCATACAGAGAAGCCCATCAAATCCGAGGTTTGCTTTGGACTCACTTTTAGCAGCACTTGGCAACAGTTGGAAAGAAAAATTCACATTTACCAGGAAGAAACCTCCAGCAGAATCATGCTCAGGGAGGACAGCTCAGTAGAGGTAAGGGTAAATGAAACAGACAACAGCATAGCAGGTAGAAAACAGACTAACAACGCCCAAGAGAACAATAAACATTAGAGAGGTCAGTGAGGTCACTTACTGCAGATCAGCAGAATATAGCAACCAGAGGTACCTGCAGAGGAGGGGATAAAACACAAGCTAGAAGAAGGGACAAGACATAAAGATAGTGACATACAAGAGCGAGAAAGTGGACAGTAGAGGAGATGTGCTTAGTGTATCGTGTGAGTCCTCAGCAGTTTAAACCTAAAGCAGTATTACTAAGGCATGGTGCAGGTCACCTAAGCCAGCTTCAATGTAGGTTTTAGCAAACAGAATAGTGTGAAGACTAATTTTACTTGAGATGATATGTCCTTCCTGAACCCAAACTGGCAACTGGTTCCACAGCAGAGGAAGTAAGTAATATAGGAAAAATATAGTATTTCTTTCTGGTTTCTGTTAAAACTTTGGCTGCTGTATCTTTGGAACAGCTGGAAGGTTTTCATCAGTTATTGGGACATCCTGATAATAAATAATTGCAATTGTCCAGTCAGTAAGAAACTCCATCCAAGTTTTTGTAAGCTTCCTCTCACAGTCTGAGGATATCCATATCAATGTGCTGTTCTATTAACAGGACTTAGATAATGTGTTGTTAATGCCTTGGTGCAAGATAAATCAACTCTCAAACTTCATGCTACAGCAGGTTGGAACTCTTGATGCCGATGACACATGAAGAATCAGCATTGTATTAACACAAAAACACAGCTGTTTGTAGTGTTTTTGGGTCATCAGAATAAATACAACTTTTAGGAAACAAGTTACCTCTGTAAAAAGGCTTGTTAAATATATAAAGAAAGACAAAAAATATATATAAATAAATCAAAAATGGAGCCAAACACTAACTGCAACCAAGTGGGTCCAGTAAAAGACTGTAAAAAAAAATGTGCTGCAGTATTATGCAGTGACTTACTGACCTGAGCTAGCATTTACAACAACCTGTCCTCTCTATGACCTGAGTCAGAACAGGAGTCTTTATACATTATACAGTCATGCAGCTCTCATACATAACACAGCATCACCATAAAGTCTGTAACAACAAAGCCTTTTCATATCATCCATAACATTTTCATAATGTAAACGGTCAGGTTGCCAGGTGTACACTGTGCCTGGGTTCCTTGGAGTGAAAGACATAATGTTTTCCAAGAAACAGAAGCAATGGGACCTCACACATCCACACACACACACACACACACACACACACACACACACACACACACACACACACACACACACACACACACACACACACACACACACACACACACACACACACACACACACACACACACACTGCAGGATCAGTGGGGAGCTATGAGACCTGCTCTGGCATAAAGGGCACCAAGTCATGCATGTATTCATGCAGCCCAGGAGCACAGAGGCCACCTTGATCTCCGTGTCAAACACTGCTGGCTTTGCACAGGAAGTCAGGACCTATATACCACTTCAGCCATGTAGCTACTGCTATGGCACTATGCTAGTTAAGACCTACACCTGTTGCTTATGCTAACGTTTGTGCTGTTAGTACTGTGAATTAATCATCATTGTGAGATAAGCATTCGAGATTGTGAAGTTCATGGGTCATCACACTAATAGGCTAAAATATAAAATGATGAAAACATTAGAAATGCAATAATCCAGTTCCAATTAGTTTAGTTCTAATTAGAATACATGCAAAACATATGTATGTTCCAAACATAAGTTCATTTCCTTACAAGTTGACAACCCAGTAGCCAAATGGTCAGTGCATACCACATGGGTGCAAATCTAATCAGATTTAGACTTAGATTTAGACAGACTTTATTAATCCCAGTGGGAAATGCTGTTGTTGCAGCAGCTGGATATTCAACAGAGGGGTAAACAATAAGATAACACAGAATATTAGGGTTGGATATGAAGTGATGATAAAATAAAATAAAATTATAAAAAGATTAAATATAGAGAATATAATATAGAAAAAATAACTAAATATAGAATATATGAATGTGATACAGAAATGTGCAAATGAACAGAATGTGCAAATGAGAATGTGCTTAGATGTGCAAATGACATAAGTAGGTGCAGATAAGTTTACAAATATAATGAAGGATTTTAGGATGTAAAATGTCCAGGATGTAAAGTGGTTTCATCAGCAGACAAAGTGCTAGAGTCCTTTTGTGATCTGCCAGATGCAGATGCATTGAAAAGTCTTATTGCTGTGGTGAGGAATGACCTCCTGTACCATTCCTTGTATCAGTCTGCTGCTGAAGCTGCCCCTCAGATTGTCCACAGCTTTATGGAGGGGGTGGGAGATGTTGTCCATGATGGCCAGCAGTTTGGTCGGCATCCTCTGCTCCACCACCTCCTCCAGGGTGACCAACTGGCAGCCAACAACAGACTGTGCATTCCTGATGAGTTTATTCAGTCTCTTGCCATCCTTCAACTTGATGCCTGCACCCCGGCACACCACAGCAAAGAAGATGGCGCTCTCACCACGGACTGATAAAACATCAGAAGCATGGTGTTGCATATATTTAGGGACCTGAGCCTCCTGAGGAAGTAGAACCAGCTCAGGTCCTTCTTGTAGACAGCCTCTGTGTTTGTGGACCACTCCAGCTGGTTGTCCAGACTCACTCCCAGGTACCTGTAAATGTGGACAACCTCCACATCAGTCCTGCTGATACATACAGGACAGGGTGGCGACTTGTTCCTCCTGCAGTCCACCACCATCTCCTTGATCTTCGTCACATTCAGCTGCAGGTGGTTCTCACTGCAACCAGCCCACCAGGTTCCTGTATTCATTCTCCCCCCTGTTCTCCACACAGCCTACTATGGGCGTGTGATCTGAGAATTTCTGCAGGTGACACGACTCAGTGCTGTACTGGAAGTGCAAAGTGTAGGTGGTGAAGAGGAAAGGGGAAAGCACAGTTCCCTGGGGAGCCCCGATGTTGGAGGTCAGATGTTCAGACACACAGCTTTGTAACTTCCCAAACTGTGGTCTGCCCGTCAGATAGTCCGTAATCCATGTGATAAGGGGAGCGTCCACCTGCATGTCCTCCAGCTTGGCCTTCAGCAGTTTGAGCTGGATGGTATTGAAAGCGCTGAAGAACATGAAGAATGTGATGCGGACAGTGGTGTTGGGTCTGTCCAGTGCAGAGTATTTCTTCTGCAGCAGACAGAAGTTTGATTCCTGTCCAGCCAGACCTTTATTGCGTGTCATTCCTGTGGTCTCTTTCCTCATATTTTTCTCTCCAACTACTGCTCCTTTCTGATAAAATTATGTGAAAGGCATTTGTTTTGTAAATATTAATTATTCAGACCAAATGTGGGGGTGAAATCTGGGTTCACACTGTCAAATAAAATAAGCACTACTATCAACTAAGATGGGTGGTTCTCTGGCTAGGAGGGGAAAAAAAACCCTCTTAATTTCTTAACCTGTGTTTGTTTTCAAATAGTGTGTAAAAACAGCTCTTGTTACCTTCTGCAATACACTTGAGAAGATCTTGGTTCTAAAGTAAAATCTTAAATGCTGGCTTTTCTGTGTCTGATCCAGCCCTGTTTGGCCCACTTAAACTGTGTTTCATCATATTCAACAGTGAGAGCTTCCTTGCAGGGGAAAGGTGTGCTGCTCCATCCTGCATGGCTGAGCATGGCCAACCTGTGGTGATCTCTTCTCACCAGTGTCTTCAGCAGCTAACAGTATAGCAGTATAGCAGTTTACATGATATTATCTCATATGAGCTTTTTTCACCTTTATATTTTTAATTTAATTGTTTTTTTTTTTTTTTTTTTAAACTCTCCTTTTTCATAAAGCTTGTAGTTAGGGGTGGTTCAGGTGACCCTGAATCATCCCTTAGTTATATTGCTATAGGTCTCGACCAATATGCTGAGGAACTTTCTATAAGGCACTGAGGACCTCTCCACTACTCTCTTCTCCTCTCAATACATTTGTAAGCCCCTGTTAGATGTTATTACATTTGTGTTCTCTCTTTCCTGTACTTTGTGCTTTGTACATCTCCCTCTGAAGTTAACATCTCTGATCTGCATTTACTGGCCTCTTCAGTGCTTATTGTATGTTTGTTTCTCAGCCAGTGGAAGTAGATGGTTGTCCTCCTCTTTTTTTTCTTTTCATTGTTACCAAAGTGGTGCTCAAAGGAAATCAATTAGATTTGTTAGGCTTCGCCTTATTAGGTAAAGTGCCCTGAGATTACTTATGTTGCATAATTGCACTACATGAATAAAACTGAATTGAATTGAACTGAATTAAACTGAAGTGAACTGAACTGAATTAAGTTTTCAATTAAACTTAATTGATATTGACATATGGCATAAGTTGCGCATACCTAGTGTCCATGTTTACATGCATGTGAACATGCAGGAGTGATGACAGATGAAAACTCCTGGGAGCCATTTGGGTGTTGAATGTCATTTGTTGATGGCCTTTCAGAAGAGGGCCCTGGCCATGCTGGCACAGGGAAAACAACTGGCTACAAAGCCAGACCTAAATGAAGCAGGAAGGATATAGAAACTTGATGATCCTGCAGTACTGGCCCTCTGGATCAACCAAACACACAGACAGAGTTGGTCTGAGAGGGAGACTCTCTAAGCTGTAGATCTATGCAGACATGCTTTAATCAGACAAAAATACAAGCACAATATTGCTAAAAGTGTACACACACACACAACTCACACACTCTCACTCAAAGGTCCTGGATCACCATTGTTGATGGATTAAAAGTCCAGTTTGAATGAACTCAGTCAAGAGAGTAATAAATGTTTCACTGGTTCCCCTGTCACTTGTCTGTGTGTGTGTGTGTGTGTGTGTGGGTATGAGTTGTGTGTCTAAACCACGCCAGCAGCCCAGTGCAGTGTACTCAGCAAGATGTTAAAGATAATCAAAGGCAATGGCCCTGCATAAACCCCCACCAACTGGCAAGCTTACAAAAAGGTTGTTCACTGCTTAATTTCAATTACAATAAAACAAAACAAAAGATAAAATAAGTTAATGTTTATTGATTGTCTGGAGCTGTGTATGTGTGTGTTTGTCAAAGAAAGCAATTCAGCTTACTTCACTCATTATGCTGCATATTGTAGTTTTGTTAGAAATACATTGTGTAAGATTTAGTGTATGGTCAGTTAAAGACAGTAAAGTCAGATCTAAATATATCACTACCAGATTCCTCATGGGATACGAACAGCTTTGCTTTTATTGCATGATAGCATGTTAGTGTGCTGGTGTTTATGTCACAGGAAACAACTGCTTTTGATGTTTTTTTGATGATTTTACTTATGTCAGGAGGCTGACGCTAAACTGAAGTATTGGAGTTAAAACAAGTGAAATCACATTTGATTTATATTTCTCAATATCACTAATTCAAGGACCTCAATTTGAAAAAAGAAAATACAAAGTCTCCTCAGAAAGAGTAATAGAAGATGTATTTAATACAAATGTAGTGGATGCAGCTTTCCCCCAAAGGTCATAATAATTTTCATATACCCAGAAGTCAAGGCAGAGGAGTGACAGCAATCTTCCACTGAAACTCATTAATCACCCTGAGACCAAAACTTAGCTAAAATTCATTTGAAAGCCTTAGTCTTAGTCTCACACACTTGAATTGGAAAACACTATATCCAGTTCTGTTAGGTGTTGCATATCACCCACTTACCCCTTACTCTGAGTTGCTGCAATCCAATTATGTGACCATCAGCACAGAAATAGTTAGTTTGAAGACTTTCAGTTAGGATTTAGAATGCATCAGTCCATCTTATATTCAAGACTTTATTGTACCATATTATCCTAACTTAGTGCCTTGCTCTCAGAGTACAGGTTTACTTGTGGTTCCCAGAGTTTCCAGAAGCAGAAAGGGAGGCAGAGCCTTCAGTTATCAGCTCCTCTGTTGTGGAATCAATTCCCAGTTTGGGTTCTGGAGGAAGACATCGTCTCGACTTTTAAGATTAGGCTTAAAATTTTCCTCTTTGATAAAGCTTATACGGTAGTTAGTGCTACTCAGAATCACCTTAGTTGTCCCTTTGTTATGCTGCTGTAGGTTTAGACTCCCGGGGAATTCCCACGATGCACTGGGCTCCTCTCTACCCTTCCCTCTCTCTATATACAGTTATACATATGCATCATTATGCATCATTTTGATAAGCTTCTGCAATGTCACAGCATTTATTTCTGTCCAGAGATGCATGAATTTTTCACCAGGATCTTATATTGATGATGGGAGAGTCGGACCAGTTGGCTCTGTGGAGGACAATCTATGTGTGAAAATGACGTCTCATGCTCCCTGATCCACTCATTCTCAATGTGAGCCCCATGAATCCTGGCATCGTCATCTTGGAACATGTCCATGAACATCAGTGAAGAAAAACTCCATTGATGGAAAGACCTGGTCATTCAGTATCTTCAGGTAGTCAGTAGTTTGGAAACATAATGTTGCTGAACCTGACCAACCTCAGATCATAACCCTAACCCCCACAGACTTGTAGGTATTAGCCATGGTGAGGGCATCACTTCATCCACCTCTCTTCTTACTAGGAATGTGTCATGCGCAAAAGATGCAGCTCTCAGAGGCGACACCTTGTAGTGAATCAGAAGAACCGACTCCTATCAAGAGAGTCGACTCCCGACTTTTTTAATAGAGTATGGAGTTTAATACTGATCCTAGGTTTAAGAAGCTTGCCTTGAGTGACAACAGAGCTGTTGACAAGGTACTTCAGAGAATAAGTGTCATGGCCCCCTCCCTGGTCCCTGCATCTGCCCCCACCTGACCTCCCGTGACCTCCTCTTCCCTTCTTCTCTCCCTCTTTTGTTGTTCTCCCTCTTTATTTCTGCCTTTCCCTGTGCTTCCCTCTCTCCAGCGGCTGCAGGTAATCAGTCTTCAGCTCATCAGCAGAACTCTAGGCAGCTGCAGCGCAGCACACCTGTCCCATCTCCTCAGCAATAAAAGCCGGTTCCACACTCCACACCCTGCCAGATTGTAGCTTCAACTCCTGCAGTTAGTTTGGCTCCAGTACGTTCAGCTCTTGGTGCTTTTTGTGATCTTTCTAACTCCTCTTTCCCTGTTGACAGTCACCCACTGGCCGTACTGCCCAGTGCTGCATCCCTGCCCTCGATTCCTCAGGCCCCCTCTCCAGATTCCCCCCCAGCTCTGTTCTCCCGCCATCCCTCAGATTCTCCCCAGCCCCTCTTCAGATTCTCCAGCCTCACTCTGCAGACCAGCTTTCCCCCGGCCTTGAACTGCCATTTGGACCGTCTCTGCCACCCACCCACACCACTGGTGCTGTGCTCCTGGGACGTCGGTCTCCAGGAGCCTATCCTGCCCTAGCCCCACCCTGCTAGTGAATTTATTAGTTAAGTTACCCTTTCTACCACCACTCAGTTTATTCCTGGCTTTTGTTGTTTAATTATTTAGACCTCAGTTAGTTTTCCCAACCATGTTTAGTTCACCCTGCTGTTTCAGTATTGTTTAAATAAATCGTTTGTTTTCACCCAATCCTGCTGTGTGTCTGTGTGTTCTCTGCTTGGGATCACCACAGCCTTCGTGACAATAAGTGCAGCAGCAGCAGCAAAATGTGCCCCCAGCAGCCAGCCACCGCTACCATTAGAGGGCCAAGTGGAGGAGCCACAAACTTGTGCTGTGTGGAGGCTCTTTGATGAAAGAGCTACAGGAGATGCTGTAATGGAGGTGAGATCATATCTTGAGGAGCCCCAATCCAACCAGCAGATGACCCACTGAGCTGGAGGCAGGCCAAGGCCTCAGTCTTCCCCCACCTGGTGAAGCTGAGGGAGGGAAGACTGTATTGTGGCAACTTCTGTTCCATCTGAGAGAATCTTCTCAAAAACAGGGCATATACTCACCGAAAGAAGAAATCGTATCAGCCCATCCAAGCTAAGGGAGCTGAATTTTCTGACTACCAAACTGCACTGAGGACATTTGTGCTGTTTGAATACCAAGTTTGGTTCTGTTCTGTTGTGTGGGTTTGTGTGCAGTGTTTTGTTCATTTGCTGTTTGTGCAAAAAAGGTTAAATTAAAATGTTAAACAAAAGTAAGAATGCCTGCTTTTGTAACCAAAAAAATACCTAAAATGAGGCAATTATGAAGCTTCTGATAAAAACACTGAATGCAAAAGGGTTTACCAGTACACAAATCATTCATATTTGCCAGGTTAGGTTAAAATATGAGGCTAGAAGTAATACTAAACTAGGAGCCGTGTCATAGTCGAAAGAGTCGGCTCTTCTTTGAGAGCCGTGCCAAAAGAACCAGCACTGAAAAGAGCCAAATTCCCCATTACTACTTCTTAAGCTTGTTTTACGCTTGCCGTGTCCGTGAGGTCCATGCAGTTCTGTGCGGACAAATTACATCATTTTCGCAGGAACACCCCCTCACATGGCCCTTCTCAAGCGGAAAATTTCCACGTCACACACCTCTAAATTTTTCTAACTACGTGGACAGAGACATGTGGAAAGCTGGCAGAAGAAGAGGAGCTCCGAGCAGCAGAAGTTCAGAAATCCAGACATTTATATGATTCATCACACAGAGATCACTGTGACAATTGGGTTTATCAACCATTTATGGTGTGAAATTAAAACTGCTGAAATTCAACTGTTTGCTAAAATGCCACGTTGTAAGTGATGTAAATGCTGTCAAACTTCTTCTACTCTAGTTAGTACTAGAGTAGACTAAGTAGACGTGTGTTTGCAATACACTGCCCCCTGCAGTTTGGGAGCAGAGGCCGCATGGAGTATAAAGTCACACACGGTCTCCAAGTGGATTTCCACGTGGCTTGTTTGTGTGAAAAGCAGAACCTAGTCTTTACCCTGATGCCCCCATCACTTTGGAACATTACTTGAATTGAATTGAACTTAATATAGACTTTCAGACTGGGCAAAACTAGTGGATCAAATGGCCCACAGACCGGCAGCATCAAGCAGCTGCACAACACTGGAGAGAATCACATCCTGAGCTTTTATTGTGTTTTGTCTGCAAAAACACTTTTTGTTCATGATAGAGTAACATTGTGGTTTTAAGTAAATGTGTAATATATATAAAAAAGCAGTCTTAACAATCAAGTTTAAAAATTGGAATGAGTTTAAAGCAAGTAAAACAGGACCAGAAAGAGTCATTTAAATGAACGCTTTAATGGTGTAGTCTCTAGTTTGGATAACAGAAAGTAATTAGAGAGCCTGACATTGTGTTTATGTGTGAAGCATATCCTAAAACCCTTTCAAGTAAAATTATTTGGGTTCATTAAAATACAGAAGAACAATCTGATTGGTGACATCACAAGAAGATTTATTTTATTTATTTATCCATATTTCAAAAAAGACATTATTCACTTTTTTTGTCAGTGTTTAAGCTCTCAAAGCAGCATTTAGAACCAGCTCACAGGGTTTTTTTTTTTTTTTTTTTTTTTTAACAATCTTTAAAGAGGAGGCAGGTAGCCTACTGGTGATAAAAGCATGCATTACATTTTCAGTGTTCACCAGAGTGAGAAATGGCCTGAACTCTGCCATATTTCTAGGATGAGAGAAAGCAATTTTGGATACAATTCTGATGGGGTGTTCAAACTTAAGGTTATAGAGCAGACTATTAATGCTGACCTTATACCAATTTTTGATTTCTTGTTATGGGGGGAGCTGGAGAACCCAAGTGCAGACACAGAGAAAACTGGCAGACAAGTGAATAAATGAGTTTTATTTAACCAGATAACTAAACCAAGACATAAATGGAGAACTGAACTAGGGGGAACAGAACAAAACCAAACTACTCTAAACTCTACAAACCAACACTGCGAATACAAAAAAAACGGAAGTCTACAAAACTAAAGTGAATTAACAAAACTAAGCTCCAGAGGGGTGCTCACAAGATGGGGGAAACTGAACACAGAGGGGGAAAACAGCTGAGGGAATCCAGGAGCAGCAGGAGATGGGACAGGACAAACAGGCTGGAGACAGAAGTAAGGCTGGCGAGAATCAGGGAGAAGATCAGAGTCTATGTGGGGTAATCTAGGGGGGAAAACCAAGTCCAAAAGTGGGGATGTGAGTCTTTATGATCCGGCAGAGAGTATGTGAATGAACAAGGCTTAAACAGTGAGCAGGTGAGATTGTGGGCAGGTGAGCTGATTACTGCAATGCAAGTCACCTGCAGTAATCAGCTGAATGCAGGCAGGTGAAGCAGGTGATGCAGGGAGGGCGAGTGACAGGGAGAGAGAGACAGGAGGGAGAGATAACAGACAGACAGACAGACAGCCAAAGAGAGACAGATCAAAAGAGAGAGACAGATACAGAGAGACCAGGAGGAAGAATGAAGGAGAGAAACAGGAGCTGGAGCAGGGATCATGACATTTCTAGGGATTTTATTTTCAGATCTCATCAATGTTTTTCTTATGGCTGACAAAAACAACATAAACAAATGACAAACAAAACTAAGACACCAATGACAAAACTGTAGTGTTAAAAATTGTTCATACTCCTTGGATAATAGCACATTTTTGAGAAAAAGCAGCTTTTGTCCTCTTTTGTCAGTACTTTATGCTGAATGTGCATAATGGAAACTCAGCAGTAAGACACTAGAACTAACAACAACTCAATAATCCTTCAGTACATTAACGCTTGTTGCTGCGAGTGTGTTTTCAAATCTATCTCGTGGTTAAAAACTGCTGAATGGAGCTTAAACTGCAGGTTCTTTAATGATTTTGACGTGGCGCCAGTCTTGTCTGGGCTGTAGCTGGGACACATTTCCATCAGAAATTAAAGGCTGTGACTACAGAAACAAGATTATTGATAGCTCTTGTCTAAAATGTGTTACACATTTGTCTTGTAAAGCCTTAATTTGATGCTGTTTGTTTTATTATTAACAGTTGTCAAAGACCTTAAATAAAAAAGGAAAAATAAAATTCAGATATTGTACTCTGTGTTTGAACAGCGTATTATCTGCCAACATCTGCATTTCCCTAACTCTGTAGCTTTTTTGCATTCTTAATGTAACAGTATGACTTTTTTTTGCCATATTTTTGTTCATTTTCCTATTACTGAATTTTTGTCATTTCATAAGTGAGTTTTAACCTTGAACCCATGAAAATGTCCAGATTTAAATACCTTAGATACGTTTCTGACACAGTAGACTCTTTCTGCCATTTATACACCAGAAACTAAAGCTTTGCAGTTCATTTTTGTAATTGCCAAAGTCCTAGCCCTGTTCTGTACATCACTGTAATAGCTGTAGTACATTATCATTTGATGTCACCATGGGCACGACTAATAAGCACCCATAAATGCTTTCATTATAATGCATGCGGAACCTCAGTCCAATCCTTACTGAAAATGAGCAAGGATCTGATGTGGGATTCAGAGGCCTAATTCATCCCTTTAGTGGCACTGTGCAAGCCTCCGTCAACCAGCTGGGGAGCATCATTTATGCTAACAGGGCCTATGGAGACTCAGGCAGAAAAAAGAAAGGAGAATATGATTAACATAATACTTCATTTACATACCAATCCTGGCAGCCAAACAAAGACACACATACATACATACATGTAAACACGCATGCACAAATATACACCGATCAGCCACAACATTATGTTATGACCACTGACAGGTGAAGTGAATAATATCAATCATGTTGTTACAAAGCAACATTCTACTGGGAAACCTTGAGTCCTGACATTCATGTTTATGTTTGACATGTACCACCCACCTAAACATTGCGGGTCAAGCAACCCAACAAACCCTCCAATCCCCATGGCAACAGCAGTAGATGCCAGTTGCTATTCTCAGCAGGACAACATACCCCGACACACCACAAAAACTGCTCAGGAGTGACCCGGGGAACATGACAGAGCTAAGTTGTTCACCCCGGGTTCCACACTCCCCAGATCCAGATCTTATTGAGCATCTGTGGGATGATCCAGGATCAGCCTGATCTAGGTAGATCCCACCCTGCAACCCACAGAACCCACAGAACTCACTGCTACCATCCTGGTACCACAGGACATCCCCAGAGGTCCTGAATCCATGAACCACTGGGTCAGAGGAGTTTTAGCAGCATGAAGGAGACCAACACAGTATTAGACAGGTGGTCATTATGTTATGTCTGATTGGTGTACATGCACATACTTTGTGGTAATTTAGAAGAGGCAGCATTTTGTCTTTCCACCCACACATACACACAAAGAATGTAGGTATAGGCTTCATGTATGTGTAAGTAAAAAAAAAAAATTACACACACACACACGTGGAAATACCTATATGCAGATTCACACATACTCACATCCACAGTCATTGAGTGTCCCAGCTCTTTGTTTGATGCCTGTATGGCTGTGGCTCCTTTTAATGAGCTCCAATGGCAGTCCAGAAGGATTCTAATTAATCTGCGCACACACAAAAGGCCTGTCTCAGTCTCTCTTTTGCCCCCCCACTCCCCCTCTTTCTCTGTCTCTGTTGACCTCTCTCTGTTTCCTCACCCCCCTTCTACCTCCATGCACTCAATCTCCAGCTTTTGAGAATCTTTTTTTCCTTCCTTTCACCCTTCTATCCCCAATCTGAGGTCGATATAAAACCAAGACATGTATGTGACAGGAGGTGAAGGCCATAAGAGGAAAATGGTTGATTTAATTGCACCAAAGATGGCTATTATTACGATTGCAATAGCTATTTATAAAAGCAGCAGCAGCAGCAGCCAGGAGTCATCCAAGGCTCCCCCACTGCCATCCACCATCACCCACTCTTAAGTGCCCAATGTTCAGCTAGCAAAGGTCGTGCCACTGTTGTCACCAGTCCACAAATGAAGACACTAATGAAAGGTTTGACGTTCTTTCTATGGCCCAGTAGCTCCATAAAGATTCCCCCATTTACTGAAAAACCACATTTCTCTTTCATCCTTATTAGCCTAGCATAGGGCTTTGAGCTAAGGTCTTGAATAATCAAGAAGCTGACATGAACAAATAGGAGATTCATTTAATAAATGCAATTGTCCAAAACAATAGCTTAATTTATAAAGTAACGTTTTGAGGACAACATACACAGTGTAAACATCAGAGCACCAGAACACTTTTCATCTCTACACTTTTTCAAATCTACATATGTATATTATTTTTGTAGAATAATTGTGAGATGTGTGAAAAGAGAGCTCCATTGCTATAAAGTGTTCAGCTGGGGGAAGAACAACCAACAGATCGGACAGTCCAGCTTCACCAAAGTAATTTGAAAGAGAAAACAAACAAAAGTACATCATGAAAACCTGTGGCAGACAACGAGTTGTCTTACTACTCTGGTGAGAAAAATATTTCATAGTCTACAGAAAAAAAAATGTTCAAAGCGACAAGATTAATAATCTGCAGCATCAATAGCCGTTCTATGAGTCTGTACATAAGCAAAGCACTGCTGTGACATCAACATACAAACATGACAGTTTAGTTGGTACAAATGTGGGTGTTTTCAGGGGATAGCAGCATCTTCGAGATACCTCTCCAGGAGAAAATGAATATCTGAGCAAAACTGTTGTCAAATAGTGGTCAACATATTTTAGACTAAATGAAAGGGAACATAGAGAGGCTAAAAACTAGACTAAATATCATAAAAATAAAACAACAACAACAAAACAAAACAATAACAAAAAAGCATGTCCCATAGTCAGGACAAACTAATTCATTATTGTCAGCAGTATGTTGGAAATTGGAGGAATCATAATAAAATTTATCTTTTTAGCAACTTCAATCAAAATTCTAAATACTTCTAAATTCAGATCTTGGTGGGGACGCACAGATTAGCCCTTACACAGCATGTGAATGGAATCAATAATATAAAACTGAAATGATTTCCCTCAAATGTCTCCCCCAGGTCCAGTGGGTCATCTCTCCTACCCAGTTCACTCTCTTCACTGCTGCTGGGTCACCTGGTAACATACAAAAGTCTCACCTTGACAGTGTTAAATGAATAATGAGTGATGGCATATGAAGGCCTTTTAAATTAGTTGACTGTAATATGTAGCACAAAATGAACACTTGATGTCAGTTCAATATTCAGAATACACCTACACCAGGATCTAATGTAGAAATGATAAAAAATGCACAAAGGAGATTCCATTAAAAGAAATCATATTAACTCACATGCACAGTATTCACTTCCTTGCTGTGAATTTGATGAGAAAACTGGCACCATTAAAGCACCTCTAAGAATGATGACTCCTGGAAGAAAGACACAAAACACAAGTCCAAAACATTATTTTTACATTCCTACAACAGTATAAGTGAACCAACACAGTAAAGTTGCGGCTGGACAGATAAAAAATTAGATGAAACTCACTTTTTTACCTTCATGAATCTGAGGGGAGCTTCAGATTTGGACAATAGTTTGCTGTAGGGTCTGAGGTCTGTTTCTGTCTGTAAACCAGTAGATTGTTCACTCCACAATACCACAATGAAGGGGAGCTGGTGTCTAAGTGAAGGAGTTTGCCAGTCGGTCTATGTTCCAACCCTCACCTATGGTCATGAGCTCTGAGTAGTTAAGGAAAGAATGGAGTTGTGGATACAAGCAGCTAAAATGAGTTTCCTCCATGGGCTAGCTGTGCTCAGCCTTAGAAATAAGGTGAGCATCTCAGACATCCAGAGTTAGCTCGGAGTAGCGCTGCTGCTCCTTTGAGTTGAAATGAGCCAGCTGACGTTGTTTGGACATCTGATTTGGATACCTCCTGGATCCCTTCCTTTGGAAGTTTTCTGGGCACCTGGCAGGAGCCTGGAGATGGAGGGATTACATATTTCATTTGGCCTGGAACACTTTGGGATTACCATTACCCAGTTGGAAATGGAGCATGGTGTTGGGAAGTGGGACATCTGAAATGACCGGCTTAATCTGCTAAAATGGATGGACTGATATAAAAGAAATATGCATTTTATCCACTTTGAGGTGCTGGTATGAACTGTTGGTTTAAGCTTACTATCTGTTAGCAGTTTTTAGAACACACTTGACCTACCATGTTTAACTACTGAACATCAGATTCTGATTTTATTCCTTACCTAACCTTAAGTTCAATTACGGCACCAAAACTAACCTTAGTCCTAACCTTTTTTATCCCTAACCTTAAATTAATCCTAATAAAACTGACACTGAAATTAATTCTTCAAAGGGACCATAGAGAATTTTAGTATTAAAGACCAGTTGAATCTCCCTTCCAGGATTTTTGTCTTGTATGCACGTGCGCACACACACACACACTCACTGTGATCACTGGTAGACAGGATTTCACTTTGTATAGTTTGCAGTGGTAGGCCAGATGTGTTAATGCAGGCAGTAACAGGCAACTGATTACCTGCCTCCTGCTGTTGGCAGCCTGCAGAGATGCCATAGGATGCCATTGACTGAAGTGGATACACTGAGCTGCTTTCATATTGGGTTGTAGGGGTGCACCTGTTTTATTGGATACATGACAAGGCTTTATCTGTTACATTTTTTTTCTCTCGTTAGGGAATTCAGTGTCAGTAGAATACTGTGTGGCAGCTCAGATTCTTGTGAAAAAAAAAAGAAACATATACACCTGTTCTCTATTAGAGGTTTATCCTAATGGCTACATTGCCATTGCTATTGATGCATATATATATATATATATATATATATATATATATATATATATATATATATATATATATATATAAAATAAAAAACCTACCTCTAATTTGCAGCAACAAGAAGTACAAGATAAGATGTATATATACTGGTTCTTTTTTTAAGGTTATATAATTTCCCAGAGGTTTAATATTTTGTCGCATGTTTTTGTACTTGATAATTCCGCTCTGTTGTAAAGTTAAACAAATACTAAATGACCAAGCATTGTCAAACAGTAAAATGGTCTGCCTGTAATTCATATCTTTGTTGTAAGCGTTAGGGGACCAAAAAAGAAGTTATTTTATTCATTATATATACTTTGAATTAATCAGCCGACTAATGAGTTACCAGAATTTTTTTCTGCCAAATATTGGAATCAAATCAAAAAATCCATATCGGTCGGGCCCTACTAAACAGTACGCTGTGATCTCAGTGGGAAATTTGAATACAAAAAAACCCCCAAGACGGAACAGTCGACTGACATACAGTAATATACGCAGTCTGCAGGAAGGAGTTTTCTTTTCACTAAAGCACTTCCAGCTTAAAGTACCATATTAACGCAAAGCATGTGTTAGTTGCAGATTCTAACATGAACCTTTAAAAGGTGTTTAATAAACACCTTACGTGCATATATATTCTCTTCATTCTTGAATCTGTTTGCTCATGCACAATGAAACAAGATTGATTTAGATAAAAAATGAATGATATATAATTGTGATTAGTCAAAATTAATCCACAGCAACCTTGTGATTAATCTGATTACAAATTTTAATCATTTCACAGCACTAATAAAAACATCATTCTGGGTTAACAGTCTGTATCAGGATTTTTTTTTTTTTTTTTTAATCAATAAAAGCATCACAATTTTTCCCCTCATTGCTGACAAGGTTGCTGGCAAGATACAGTGCAGTTTGTCCATCTCCAGATCAAATAAAGATATTTCAAAACAGAACAAGAAAGCATCCTTTCAAACACTAAGGTATGATCAAATTCCAGTAATCTCTACTGATTCCACCTTAAAACACGGGAAGCCTTTCCAGAAACTTGAATATATCTATACTCACTATAAAACTGTACAGATAAAGGCCTACATTCAACCCAAATGTCTGCAGTTAAGACAGAAAAGTAGATCCAGTCATCCTCTCTCTCTCCATGTCTGTTTCTCCTTGGCTCTGTCTGCTTACAGGTACCACTGGAAGATGTGGTGAATAATAGAGTTACTTGGCATTTCAACCACTGATGATGTGCTCCCTCTTTCTGCAAGGGCAAAAGACAGGACAGCAGCGATTATGCATACCAATCTTTCCCAAACACTAAAAGCCATGTGTCTGTCATTGCTAGTTCTTACAGCAGGCTGAAGGTCAAAAACTGAAATGCAGTTCTTGCCCAGTATATGACACTGAGTACTATTCCTGTCATAATATGGTACTGAAACACTAAAATATACTTTTTTAAAAAATGGATTGCTGTGTGGCTGTTCAATAGAAGCCTATTACAACAGTTTGATGCAGACTAACTCTCTTCTGTTGGATAAGTAGTGGGATAGAGTTTCAAGGTAGATAATGTGTGCACACTACGCACTGCACTGTTCACCTTCTCCCATGATGAATGGGTCTATCGCAGAGCAAACCATGTGTATTACTGTGTGTTGTATGTGCTGGATGGTATGTCACACACATGGTGGGTGTTGGATAGTAGTCTAAGCACCAGACAGATTAGAAAAACGATTTCCTAGAGATGCTGACACACACACAATGACTTTTCTTTTTTTCTTTTCAGTCATTACACACCAGTCTGAGCTTGCTGTATTTTTCTGTGTTAATTGTACAGCAGTGGAGGCTGGCAGCATGCACACTGTCAAGGCTTGTTAGGGGGTTCAACTTCTGGTAAACAATGATGCCGGAGCTCAGAGGGAGGACATTGTACTTTTGAACTAAGCCCTGGGAGATGGTAAAGCTGCAAAGCAGAGAACACACTGTTGTTCTTCTTGGGTAAGTATGTATTATGTGACCTAACAATGAATCAAGCCAGGGCTGCAGCACTAATATGTGGGATGTTCTCCCACTTCCAGCTTTTAACTGCTATTGATGGCCTCTCAAACTAGAATTTGGGGACTCCCAGGTGTGGTAGAGGGGGGATGGGATTCCCCCAAAAATCTGAAGAAAGTCCAAGATTCAATATTTAACTAACTACAATTTTAGTAAATCAACAAATCTAAAACAACATTTCTATCACAACACTGTATAAAATTAAGGATTACCTTGATGAAGAAAATAGCTCACCTTTTGGTACTAGTGTCACGTGCCACCCCCTTCATTCCATTTCCCACGATTATCCACAATTCTGCTATCTTTGTTTTTTGTTACTGTCTGACCCCGACGAGAGCTACATAACAGGTTCAGTTGGCATCAGCAAGCGCTGCCTACCTGTATGGTTAAGGGGACATTAACCCCTTGGTGTAGACTTCACCAGATGGATCCCTCCTCAGCAGCCAACGGACTCATGCTGTTCATGCTGTCTTAGCTGAAGACTGGAAAGTTGGCTGCTATCCTGCAAGGTGTACTGGCAACACAGTGTTAGATCCCGGTCCCTCCATGGATCTTGGGCATAGTCTGTAATGTGCTTCAGCGTCCCCCTCTTTTGACTCTCGTCGCTGATCTGAAATGGGTTTTCTTCAGAACTGCATTTCTGTTAGCCACAAGGGGTCAGGTATCGGCCTTTGTCCCAACCTGGCATTCCTGCTGAAGACTTGATCTGAATTTCATGTATCTCAGTCAGTTGAGCTGTAGTCACTAGCCTCTTAAGGAGAAGATCAGGAGGACCAGCACCAGTTTTTGCCATTCCTCATCTAGGCTTAGATAAAACACATCCTGTGCACACAATCTGTCACGAAGACTGATTAACTCTTGTCTGCTTTGACCTCAGCAAATTGGGCAGTCTTGGCTGTTGTGATGGACTGTGGACACCATTCAGGAGATGTGTTTCCCTGGTGTGCAAGTCACATCCTGGGTACAAGCATGCTCACTTTGTGGCGTAGCTGCCACATGGGCCCCATGGCGGGGAGCCTCTCTCACTGGCATATGTGTAGCAGCCACATGGTCATCTCGGTCCACTTTTTTCTTACATCCATTACAATACAGCAGCCAGTCCCTCCTTTGGATGGGGTGCTGGATCTGTCTTATCAATGGATGGCAGGGTCTGGCCTCTGTCCACCTTCGTTGTCTTCCCTGGTCAGCTTAGCAGCACTTGAGTTGGAATAGAATAAAAGATGAGATAAAATAAAATAAATGATAAAATACACAGTATACGAAAATGTATAAATACTATCTAGAAAGTGTAAACATGCAATGAGATAGTGCAAAGAAAGATGATTGGATTCACAGATATTGGTACAATACTGCACATGGTTTGTTTGTGTGGCAGTAGGACTGTAGATTGAGTTGGGGGAGAAGAAGACTACCAGTGTTCATTTAGTTTAACAACACAAGACAGGAAGCTGTTTTTCAGTCTTGTGTGTGTGTGTGTGATTTGTTCTGTATCTCCTGCTTGAAGGGAGGAGTTTGACCACATGGTGAGCAGGGTCTGATGTGTCATGGATGATGTGGAAGGCCCAGTTTTTACATTGGGCCTGGTAAATGTCTTCAATAACTAACAGATGAGTCCCAATAATGTTTTTGGGAATCTTGATGTCTCTCTGCAGAGAGTTTCTGTTCACTCATGGTACAGCTGGCATAGCATGCTGTTCCAGCAGTAGGTTAGTAGACTTTCCACTGTGCATTGGTAGAAGTTCAAGAAGACATTCTGGGGCAACCTGATTCACTTGAGCTTCCTCTGGAAAAAGAGATGTTGTGCTTTACTGATGACAGTGGAAGTGTGTGTTGTCCAGGAGAGGTCTGCTGAGATGTGATCCCGAGGGACTTGAAACTGGAGACTCTTTCCACGGCCTTGCCATCCATGTAGACCAGACTAGGATCAGTTCTTCTGCCCTTCCTGAAGTCCACCACTATTTCTTTTGTCTTCTTGCTGTTCAGAAAGAGATTCTTGGTAGAGCACCAGTCTGTCAGATTTACTACTTAAAGCAGAACAAATGTAGAATATTTTTAAAGTAACAGACACAATTTGAATAAATAGTCTTATCCTTGTTCCAATTCATAATGCATGAAGTGTCCTTCAGAGTTATGAAGTCTACGAACGTTTTCCTAAAAGTACAAAAAGGTTAAAAAAAAAAAAAAAAGTCACATTTGTGAACAAAGACAGAGGACTGCATGGTATTACTGCTTAACATTACCTATTCAGAGCATTGTGCTAAAACTCACTAAAAATATCCTACAAATGGAATATATTCTTACCGCAATTTTGGGACTGTGCACTTGTCTTTTCTACTTAATTCTGTCCCTGCTGGAGAAGCTGTTTAATTTGACTTTCATGATGGCCATCCTCTCCTGCAACCTCTGCTCCCTCACCTCCAAGGTGGCAAAACACCAGTCCAGCTTCTGCTCCAGCTGTGCTATCTGGAGCTGTGATATCTGGAGTATATACAACAGACAGCCCACTGATAATGTTCAACAATTTCGTCTCAGTGTCTGTTGTGGGATGGAGGAAAAAGTCGATCATATCCAGGCTGTCCTAGCTGAGGAGTTTGTGGTGAGTCGAACGGGAGATACCAGGCAGTCATCGTAGAAACTCACGTAGCTCAGACAATTTGTTTGTATTTATTTGATTGTGTATTGCGCGGTTCTTGGAATGCTACCATGTCCTGCCACCTGTCTGGCCTGCCTTTTTTGTTATTTGTTGTTGTATGTAAGCTGCTGAACACTTGAATTTCCCTCAGGATTAAAAAAATATTACCTCAATTTCCTTCGGGATTAATAATGTGTATATTTATTTGATTCATTGCCCTCAAGCTATCTCTTTAAGATGTAATTTTTAGAAAATGTTCAATTAGCCTTTGCATGTGCTGAAGTTTTAGAGTGAAACTACACATACTGTTGCCTTTTGACTTACAAATGGTCATACTCATGTGCTTGATTATGGTTGTTTGAGAGTTAAGCTGTTGGTTGTTGACCTTCAAGTGGTCACAAATCCATCCTGAGTCTTGATTTCATGGACCTTCGTTTATGTTTTAATGCAGGGATGTCAAACTCATTTTAGTTCAGGGGCCACATACAGGCCAATTTGATTTCAAGTGGGCCAGACCACAAAAATCATGGGAAATAACCTAGAAATAATGACAACTTTAAATTATTCCCTTTGATTTAGTGCAAATAAAAACTTTAGTGCAAGTGCATTCTGAAAATGTTCACATTTAATTAACTATCTTTTTTGCAAAACATTATGAACAACCTGGAATTTCTTAAGAAAAATAATACTATGCTTCAGTTTAACATTTACACATTACAGCTTACAGATCATAATAGATAAAAGATGTGGCAGCACAGTGGACAAATTTAAAACAGCAGTTACTTTTACTGAAAAACTTCATTTCATGTCATCTCTGTAATTTTTACACTTTGCAAAGTCATCCCACAGGCCAGAATAAACCCCCTGGCAGGCCGTATGTTTGACACCCCTGTTTTAATGTATTAATTTTAATATTTTTTTAATATTTTGAACTATATATTGCACTGTACCATAATATCATTGTTTATTGATTTGTTTGATTTGATATTGATTTCTTCTTCACATTTTCATAGGAAGAATCTCAACTGAGGAGGATGAAGAAGGGGAAACCCTTGCAGATGAGCAGAGTGATGTCTTTACTAACAAGAGGGAGAGGGACATGGAAGTGCTCAGTCTTCAACAAAACCAGAAGACTTGTTGATGAAAATTTTTTGCCATGGTGGTTTTGTCATTGCAAGCCACCTTCAAGATTTCTGACAATGCCATCACACAGTGACAGTTCATGTGGATAATCAGAAATGTTCTTGGCATTGATTCACTTACTGCCTTTGCAAGCAGTATCCCAAAGACTTTATTCTCCTTGAGGAAATGAACAGGCATTCTTCATGTTGATTTCTTACAATACGTGGTTTGCCCAACGTGTATGACCATATACATGCCAACTGAAACCTATGAGCTAAGACGGGATGGTACAAAGGCATGCAAGCCTTGTGGTTCCACAGCATTTCATAACCACTCACAGAAGAGATCTGCATTAAGTAAATGTGGCTCTGACCTGTTAAGAAAGTCAAGATCCTCCTTTGGTAAAGACTATGTCTATCCAATACAGCCATACTGTTACAAGAGTGCTGTACAATCTCTTCAAGGAATTGTAAAAAGACCTGGAAATGAAGCGAAATGTGAGGAATGGCGAAAGCGTAAAATAACTATTTTGGGAGGACAAGCGATTGGGACTTTATCACATGATAACACAGCCGACATGCTTTATGTCAAACACGGTAGTTTGGTGTCTGCAGAAAGGCTTCTCTTCGCCACTCCATTCCAGCATGTTATCTTGGATGAACTTAATGTACACGTAATGTTGACAATGTATCATCAGATGTACCCTGAAAATTTTATAATTACAACTTACCATTTTGCCATTTCATGCAAAAGGGTAACATATTTGAATGTAACTTACTCTATAGAGAGATCTAGAGTAGAAAAGTCAGCATATGTATATGCGAGGTGGTGTACAAACACCAATAGTTTTGAGGAACCCATCCTTTACCCTCTGACAGAACCACAACCAGCCATTATAAAGCAGTTCATAGCTATTAATATCATGTCAAAAAGTACTACATTTAGACATGTAATTTCAGTAGTTTCCTGGCTTCACCCCCATCCAGGCAGAAATTTTTATGGAAAGTCAGTAGAAGTTTGGAACTTGAGGGGAACATAGACCTCAAGTCCATCATCATTTCTCCTGTTGAGCACATTGCTGGAAGATGTGTGGCAAACACAGGTGACTGTCAGTCATGCCGTTCTGCACGGAGTTTGAGATTTAGGGTGTTGAAAGTACAAGCGATGTGCTGTGATTTTACTTTTATAAAAGCTGTATGAACCCTGACTAAAATAAAATGTAAACTGTATAATTTTGCGTGTGTCATTCTCTTAAAAAAACAATGCCAGTGTGAAAAGTCAATCCCCCCACTCCCCAGCCTTCCCACCCACACCCACACAAACACACACACACACACACACACACACACACACACACACACACACACACACACACACACATGCAGACCACTCTGATTTGCATTTTTATATAGCTCACGGCATTTTCATAGACACTGGAAAGCTTCCCCCGTCTGGGAGATCAGCCCTCCATGTCAGTTCATCCCCTCACCCTAACCAGTTGCCGCAGATAGACACCAACTCTAAGTTGGGATCTGCTGGAACTTTTTCTCTGTAAAAAGAGAGGGTTTTTTTGGGCACTCTCACAAAGTACTGCTCAAAGGAGGGAATTACTTGGTTTCTGTCTATAATACCCTTTCTGACACACGTTCCTTTCCGTTAATCTGATGGCAGCTAAACGGTTCAACTGCATGTCTGAATGCACACCTTGGTCACTCAGCCAGAAAAGTGGCACCAGCAATGTTTGTAGGTCTAGTAACATTTCTATATAACTTTCAACATCGCAGAAGTCTGAACTGAACAGTCACATTAACAGATAGAGACACACAGGAAGTAATACTGTGAGTTGTGTGAAAGGATTTAAGGAAGGATTTTTCTGCATTTCAGCATCAACATTTGACTGAAAGCATCACAGGCAGCAGTTTCTTTGCCAAAATCCCAGCACATCTTTTTCAGCACTTTGCTCTACAATTTTAAATATATTAGGCAATATGAAGAAATGTCCATATTATGAAAACATTACTGCTATGAAAACAGACACAACGCTCAACACTATGAAGGAAATTCAAGTGCTTTTCCCAACAAAATGTACAGAGGAGCTCATTTGTTTCTTCCACTTATTTGGAACTTTTGGCTCAGAGTTGGTTTAATACCAGCAGCAGAAGACTGCAGTAGGATCCTCAAACGTCTCCAAAGTGAAAGAGCTGTGCACATTTACACATAAAGCAGCAGTAGTAACTTCAGTAATTAGATTTAACTGTAAATTATCTCAACATGGAGAAAGCGCTGATCAGGATCTAACAGCAGGTCACAATGTGAACTTTTCTTCACCTTAGGCAAGTGAACTATCACACAGAATTACAGTTTATCAGCTGCATTTTAATATTTTGTCACATTGTGGCCATCCTCTGGTTGGGGACACAGTTTAGGGAATCAGAAATAAACTAGGCTGTTAGCTATTTGGACACTTCAGTTTTAATCTGTTATTGCATTGACTTGTTCTGAAAGAGCACTGTATACAAACAACTGACTTGAAGTAATTATTCCTCTAAGATAGAATAGAATACATAATCTAAAAAGTAGTTTTGTGGAATATTAACAATAGATTCCAGATAAAAGTCTGAAAAGATGAGTTTTTGACAGTCTCTTAAAGGCTTTTAAGGTCTTCAGATTCAGTGTGGGTTCAAAGACACACACCATTTGGGTCTTTGTCTTAGCTCCTACCAAATGGCCAAAAATCAGTGAAAAGGAGCATTGCATCAAAAACAAAAAACAAAAAAACAAACAAAAAAAAAACACTGTAGACCAGAATTTTATAATTAGGCCTTAGTGGACAACTGACCAAAATAACAATATTCTAATAGGAACCCCTGAAAATTAGGACCGATTGGATGGTGTATGAATGAATACTTTTATGACTAATTGTCTTGTTAATGTGGACTAATTGTATGTGACCTGTTTGAAAACACATTGCCTCTGGCTGCTGACTGACTGGGCTTTATGTAATATAATTGTGTTTGCTAAATGCATAAAGAGTGAGCTGTTCCATGTGTGAACGTGGGCATGGACAAAGATTTAGCATGACAAAGTGATACAGCATGTAGGCGTGTTGGCGCATGAATATTTATGTTCATCCAGCTATGTGCTGCATACTGTAATCATTTCTCTGGCCGGTTTGTGAATGTGTTTGTAGCAGCTTTCCATTTATGCGTCTCTCATCAAGCAAGAGCAGATCTGAATCATAATTACTGAGTAATCTATGTTGGAAGGGGTCATAAGGAAGTAAGGTATAGTAAGGCTGGATTCTGTGCCTCCCTATCCCTAACACATAATCGCATCTGAGTAAGGATAAATGCTTTGTGCCAGTTCAACCTGTTTATAATCAATTAATAGGGATTGATTAACTAATATACCTGTTTGATAGCTGTTTGAGTTTTTATTGAGATAACACGTGCATCCCTTGAGTTAAATCCCACACATTATTTAACAAACGGCTGTCTTAAATGTTCTCTTTAAAATAGAAATAATCCAGAGGTTTATATGAAATAAATGAGTGTAAATAAGCTGTCAAGATCCCACATACTGTTGGTCCTTCACATTTTTCCTAGCTCTGTGTAGCTGGCTTGTTCTGCAAATCAAATTTAATGGTTAGAAATAAACTATATGGTTAAAGCAGTTTCAATTCATCATTTTAGAGCTGGTACAGAGTTACTTTTTTTCTTCTTCTTCTTTACAAACAATGACTGGATGATCTAAAGGGCAAGGCGATGACATTTTGAAACTGTTATCCAATTTGAATGAGACATGGGAAACTTGACATTATACCTACCCAAGGTGATATCTTGTTAAACAAATATACTACTGAGGAAAATGTGCTCCCAGAACCCTCTGTTCTCTTTAATTTTCCAGCTGAGCTGCTGCTGAATGATTTGTTAGATGCATACAATCAGGAAGCATTCAGACTCCTTTCCTTTGTTAAGCTGCATTGTATTGTAGATCTATTTAAAATGCAATTTTGCTCATCAATCTAGACTCAATAACTAATATACAATGTCAATTTCACCCAAGTAAAACTCAGTTTACATTGCACTAAAGTATGCAAAAAGTGAAGGGGTGAGAATATAGAATGGAATCCTCTGTACAGCGCTGTGCAGGCAACTCACCTAAATCCTGCTACCATGACTTAACACACATGACCCAGAAGTCTCCACAGTCCTCTAATAGACAATAAGAATAGATAGTCGTTATATATAATATCTGCTCAACTCCCACATTACATCCTAATAATACTGCCTTCCTATTACAAACACAATACCAGGATTCTGATATGAAATCTAGAGCAACACCAGGAAATAGTCTTGTCGCTCACTGTATCACCTTCCATGGAATTAGACCTCTGGCAAATGGCTTAACAAGATTAGCAGGCCATCCAATTTAACAAAGGCACAGTAATTGTTTAATGAAGATATTGAATATGCAACCCACACTGTGTACCATAAGCTAAGACTTAATAACTGTCTGCAGTCAGAATGAGAGTCATCCTTTTCAGTGCTAACTGTTGTTCCAGGAGAAAAAAGGTGCTACTGCTGATAGTAACAATATGCTTCTCTTAATGTGCTACTGCTAACAACACGAGTATTAAAGTAATAACTGCTGTCAAATAAATGCAATGAAACCAGCACTCTAGCAAATGATCAGCTATTATTAACTCTGAGTTTTAATAGTCACAGCATGCATTTGTGAACTAACTGTGGACATTGATCAAGAAAAACATCTACAAACCTGGTGTGGTTCCACTGTACAAATAGGCATACTGTAGACCTTAGTTTTTATTTGGATACAGAGGCAAATGGGGATCAAAGACATGGTTCAAGTACAGTAGTTGATGACAGTTAATAGGCCTATGATAAACTAAGACAGAATGGACTATTAGTGTATACTTTCACTGTTCAAAGAAAAATAAATTCTCAACAAGAGTAACAGCTGTGTTTTTAAATTGCTGAAAAGGAATTTAAAATCATCAGATGTGAATGTCAATGTAGAGTATAAAATCCAGAATGAATGAAATACATCTTCAGGATAATAAAAAGACAACATTTTTTTAAAAAGATGCACATTTGCAGTTACGTGACTTGTAGTTTGAACCACTTTAATACATTTTTAAGTGTGTATGTTTGTGGTCAGCATCATATGACTTTACATTTCCAGTTGTATGCTTTCTTTCTAACTTCCCTGGATATATATTATGGAGATATATAGGATGTAAGTAAAGCTGTGTTCTGGGGTTTAGTGAGGAGGAACATCAGTCCTTTTCATGTAAGTGCTCAGGGGTTTGTGTGTTGCTGGTTATCTCAAAATCTTGTTTAACTGCTCGTTTACAGATGCTCCCCCTATTGAAGAAGAATCTGCTTACTCAGTGCCAATGGGATCCTTGGTCATTTGTTTTCTTTTCCTCCGACTGACTATTTAAACATATAATTTGCCAACATTGAGGTGTAACTGGTGTTTTAAAAATGTCTGCTTTTCATCAAGGACAAAAATCTAGTGGTTTAAGTGTGTTTAGGCATTTATTTATTTGTCTTGTTGGCCTAATATCAGTACATATAAAATACTGTTGCATGTGTGGAATGCATGTCTTCCAGTGAGTCACAAATTATCTGAAATCACTCGTACCTGCAGGAACTATGTGTCTTTATCTTCAGTGCAAATATTTTTCTCCTGTGCAAAATCCCACCATATATGTTCAAATGTGCAGCTTTTACAAGGCTAAATAAAAATTATTCTTTGGAAAACTGGAGTCAGACTATAAACCATCTACTATATTTATGTTTTATTGGTTGAAATTAACACCAAGGATATCCTTTAAAATAGGACCTTGGTGTCCTTAGTTGCAACTACAGAAGTGAATGTCCATCCATTAGCTGTACACCACTTAATCCTCATTAGGGTCATGGGGGGCTGGAGTCTATCCCAGCTGACTGAGGGTGAAGACAGGAGACACCTGGACAGGTAACAGTCTATCACAGGGATACATATAGAGACAAACAATCACACTCACATTCACACCTACAGACAATTTAGAATCACCAATTTACCTGGAGAAAACCCACGCATGTGTAGCGGAGTTAATGCTTCCACTTGCCATCACTTGTCACTGGATATGGTGTGGGCGTATTCTTCCCGGCCCCTGCAGACTTGGGGTGTGCGCCCCACATTGCGATCTCAGTCTGGCGTGTACGGCTGCCGTGCATTATCTGAAGTTTCCTAAGAGTGTGCCTGTGAGAGAGTAATGTCCGTGTGTTTTACCAGCTCCTGCAAATAAACAGCGGATTCTGTGCCAAAAGGGAAAATGCTCCATGCTTGATTGTCTGCACAATACAAGATAGAGGAAGTGCACAGCTGCTACACATGCACAGGGAGAACATGCAGAAAGATCCCATTAAGGCCAGGATGCGAACCAGGGATCTCCTAGCTGCAAGGCGAAAGTGGGAACCACCATGTCTCTGTGCAGCGCTGCAGCCGCAACGTGAGAAATTTATTTTATATATTGGTTACCACAAGACAAGAAACAGCGTAGACGTGAAACACAACTTTAGAATTTAATAAAGTACAAAATGCAGGCAGTTGAATCTAAAATCAGTTGATCTGCAGGTCAGTTATGGAAAACACAAATGAATGTATTAGACTTGATAATCTAGCCCTGACTGATCTAAAATAATAAACTGAACTTTTAAATTATCTGTCTAAATATTATATATACATTCACATAAACACACACACACATGCACACACACACATGCACACACAGACACACACACAAAGGGCGAGAGACAGTGAGAGAGAGAGATCTGTGGAAGATCTTTGCTTGGGTGACCTTGTGAAAAATTTACTAAATAAGTTATGTAAATCACTTTTTTTCTTGTCTTTTTTGACTTGAAGATAGGCTTATTTGTTATTTCTATGTTCTGAGGATTTCATAGAGGAACAAAGTAAAGACTCTGTGCAACGACCTGGACAAAGCCAACAGAGGTAAATAAAGTTTGTGTAAATCACATAAAAGCAGAGTTTCTCAGTCCTCTCGGTGCACCAAGAGACGACCTTCACTTTGAAAACACAAGGTAGACGGAGTCGAACCTAGAAATACGTATCCCACTACAGCACCACCCAGCTGATGGTTTTCTGGCAACATGATGAAACTTCTTCGAAATCTCCTGCAATGTTTGAATGCCACTCATCCTATTGGTGTGTGTACTGAAGAGTACTGAGTAGTGCTGCATGTACATGTGTTTGTCCTACTCTCCATTCAGCCCGACACAGTAGTAACACCCTGCTGGGAAGTCTGGTGAAACTCTGGTGTTCTCTATAATTCAATGCTATATTCAGGTTGTCTGTCTGTCAAAATAGTAAAAACAAGTAGTGAAATTAAATATTCCATGAAGTGCTAATGGTGAGTGGCACTACAGTAAGTATTCTGGCCTTTGTGTAGCAATCAGATAGGGATGGTGTGGAGCAGAATTCATGTCCTATAACTGGCAGTCAGATGACGGAATGGGACATAAAGATAAAACAGCACAGTAATATTTGCAAACTGTGGAGGAAAACATAATTCCTTCTCTTTTTGACACTATTTTTCTAATGCACTGAACAAAATTTTCCTCAGTTGATTTGTACTCATAAGTATACCTTCAAACCTCCTTTGAGCTAAATATTCAAAACAAATTCTGTTGTGCAATCAGGTTTATTATGTAAGTGGTCTGACTGATTTCATCATAGCATGTGCACAAGAGGCATTACTGTGCACATTAAACCGCACCCTGGTCAGAACTGAACACAACCTTGTAATCAAGTACTACAAAAATAAATACCTATATGGTTGACACACAGGAATGACAAAAATATTTTAGATGGAGCCTTAACAGTTTGCTTGAAACAACTTTCTGCATATACTTACTGAATGAGATTGGCATCGCTCCTGCAATGGGAAGTCAACACAAAATGCCCTTAAAGGCATATAAAATAGTATACTGCTGTGTATTAATCAAGGTTGTTACTAAACTCACCCAATAATTTCACCTTGGCACAGAGCCACTGGAAAGTCAAAATTAGTTGACCTTACAGTGAATCTGTTGCTTCTAATTTGAACACTCTGATGTAAAACTCTAAACTAATAGTTCAGATGTACTATACTAAAAACACAGACACAAGACTTTGTATGTCCACCTTTATTTTTGACTTAATCCTCAGCATCCTCACTGTTGCACAAATTTCTGGACAGATGTTCTGCTTTTCTTCAGAGACCATTTAGATGCTCTTTGCTGAAGGGGTTGTGTTGCTCTACCTTTCTCTTTAAAATAACCCAGAGGTTTTCTATTGGATGCAAGTCATGTGAATAATTGGCAAGGCCCAAGTTTAAGACCATTTCCTTCTTCAGAAACTTCTGTGCGGTTTTGCCAGTGTTCTTCAGTGGTCATCATGCTGGAATATTCACCTTCTACAAAATTTCTGCAGACTGGGAGTCATCTTGTCAGCCAGTCTTTTGGTGTATCCGCAGGCATCCACGGCACAGCTATAAATATCGTCTCACCAACACCTTTTCCACACAAGTAACCCCATATCATCACACTTCCACCTCTGTACTTCACTGTCGGGATTCTGCATTCACTGTGGGCATCCTGGCCAGGTTCATGCCGGTGTAACAGGCCAGATTAACTCCCTGGCCAAAGTATACCCCGAGGTATACCCCAGCCTGGGTCCATTTATACCTCAGGGGCTGGAATAGCATAGCCCATAATAATCCTCTCCACGCCAAAACATAGCACATGTAAAACAAGATCACATCACATATTTAGACAAAAATACAAAGACAGATCATAATGATATATGGATTTACATATGGCGCAAAGATCAAGTCAGTCTTAATTTAAGCACAAATCAAAGATAACACAAAGATATAGTATACTGACATCTGTTATACAGAGACAATTGAAAGTAACACCAGCCAATGTGGATGTTCTTTGTTAATGTTTTGCTTATAGCACAAATGTTTCTAATTCAGTTTTTTCTTTTGATCCCAATTTTTTTCAATTGTAATTAGCTCAAGGACATTCTAGTTATGTTCTTTCACAATGATTTACTTGCTGAGCATAACTCTTTGTAAAAAAAAAAACAACCTCTAAATAACTTATAAAAATTAAGAGTTTAACATGCTTAATCTTTATGTGTTACACCAGACCCCATCTCAGCTAAAAAATAAATTAATTAATAAAAATTAAAAAAAAAAAAAAAATCTTTGACTCATCCGATCAAAGAATGGGCTTCCAGTATTCATAATTTATTTTCATGTTCTTTAGCAGTTATGCAGTTAGTCCTCTACACTGTCTGAATCAGACTTCTAGGTCTGAAATCTGAGTTTGATCTGTACTGTCAGTCTGAAGCATTTGATTGTCTGTTTTTCAGAGCTAGATTATGCGAGTAGTGCCCTATCTGTGCGTCGTTTTAGGAGGCTGACTCCAACTAGTGGTAATATGGCTCTTTCTGTAACTGCTGAATACTGCTGCAACTCAATTTCACCACATTTTTTTCTTGATTGTGACTGAGCTTCTTGTATGGTTTGTATGGTTTCTATATAAATTTTCACAATCTTTTCTGTGTGGAGCCATTATCCTGGAAATGGAGACAAACAAAACTAAGAAGACTGTAGCATTAACAGGTCATTTTATAACATTGTTAATGCAATTTAGCTAACTGGACATCACAAGTGTACTCAGTTTTATCACAGTGATCACAGGTTTTCTGTATTCACTTATGCTGCATAAAGTTTCTACTGTGGGACCTGTATTTTCAGTACAGTCTTTCTCAACCTTCTGTATTAGATTGCTCATAAGATGAAATATTCTAATTGTCAGCTTGAAACAACAGAATTATTGAGAATTGATATTATTTTGAATTAATTACAAAACACAGTCATGTCATGTCCTACCCCGTATGAGATTACAAAAGCTGATTACATGATTATTCAAATAATTATCCCACAAAGAAAAGAAGAAATGGAAAAATGATGCATGAAAAAATCATTACAGTCACAGTCATTGTCATCATCATTCCTGACTCATTACTGATACAAGGTTCTCTTCCTGAGCTGCCATACATCCCTTTAATAAGACATTCATTCCCATCCATTACACTATTAAACACAAGATGACAATGTTTCCAGAGACTAGAACTGAAACATAAGCTATTCATTTTCAGTTTCCCCAATACAATAATCACACACTGACACATATCGTACAATATAACACAAAAATGACACAGGACTGCAGGATTCCAAATTATGTTTTTTGTTTTGTTTTGTTTTTCTTTTTATTAAACTAAAAACAAACATAGCTATTCACCAACAACTAACAAAACTGAACCTCAAAATACTGTGCAGTACAAGTAACAAAACTAACCTCACCAACAAAGTAAAAGATATAAGACATAATAGACAAAACACAGAATATAGGAACAGCGTTGCATTAACTACAACTTAAGACATGATAAAGGTTTTTTTTTGTGTCCATGCTGCTGCTACGACTGCTGCTGTCGCCATCCATCCGTAGCTTAATCGCCATAACCATGAGCTTCCCTTCTCTTAAACAGAGCAAACTTTGATTTGAACAGATATTGTAGCAACCAAGTTTTTTTTTTTTTTGTATTTTTGTAAATAATGTTATTGGGAGGTTTTGTGGAATCACTTGAAATGAATGTGCTTAATTTTATCAGTTGTTAACTTTCTGCTGAAATATTTCTGAAATAGAAAACTGGAACAATTACCAGCAATTTTCTGTCTTATGGACGGCAGAACTTTACCTGTGAAGTGGCTTAATAATTGATGTGACTTACTATGTAATAAAAGCATCATTCGTGAACCAATGATGCTTTCTGTTGATCAATATGTTAGTTAATCAGAGTAAAACAGAAGCACACCTAAACTCTACAGAGATTTATGGATGTTAGCATTGTCACTGTCAAGTCATTGTGTTGTCAATCTTCCCATCGGGATCATCATCAGTTTCCTCCTGTTATATAATCATTACATCTCTCTGGTGTGTACATTTCACAGGAACAAAAGCAGCATGATGTTGAGCAGTGAGAGTGACAGCTATGTGTTAACAGAAAGGTCCACCAGCACCGGCTGTCTCAGTCCACACATTTTTCATGTTCCAAACTTCATCAAAGGGTGCTACAACTCTTTAGACCTGCACAAAATCATACCATAAAATCATTTAAAGAGCCATCTTTCAAAGCACACTGCAAATTCCAGTATATCTGCTTCATATGAGGGCTGGTATTTCTGTACACTAAATACAGTAAAGCTATGGACACATATACCTGTTTTACTATGCAGTTTTGTTCTGTCTGAGGCACTAGACAAAGTAAAATGGTAATGTTTTCAGCTCAATCTTTTTGTGAGCACTCTTTGCATGTAAAACAGCAACAAATTTCCTTCGTACAATTGCAGAATTTTTCAAGGTACCAAGGTAGGTATGTTGTTCCAAGTGTGTTGTAGAACTTGCAAGTTGCCACAGATCATTTGTGGGTCGAGTCTTTCCCAGTGTCCTCTGTCTGCTCATATATTCCCAGACTGATGCTGAGATCAGAGTTCTATGGAGATCATACCATTTATCACAGGATTTCTTCTTCTTGTGGCTGAAGATGACATCTAGAGTTGCACGCAACTTCCAATATAACATCCACACATTTACAGAAATGTTAATGTTTTAATTATATTATACAATCAACTTAATGTAATTAATATTACATTCAAAATGAAGAATGAGAAAAAGATTAAAAGTCAAATATATTATGCTAATTCTAAGATGATCAAGGACATAAATAAGTCATAAAGTGGGAAAGTAAGTAAGTATGGTTTGGGTTTTTTGATCAGAAATGTCACCCTGCTGTTGTCCTCAGTCAGAATATGGCCTGCAGGGCTGACTCCAATGACTGCTGATTTCAGTCATGTTTACCTATAATGACAGTCAACCCCACAAAACATTGGGATTTGGGTTGTTACATGTGCATTACAGGCACAATACTACAGGAAAAGAAAGTATTTGCATTCCACAAAAAGCCAAACTCTGGCTTTGAAGCTGTGAGTCTTTTCGGTTTTGTTTATTTTTAGTTTTTAGTTTTTTTTAGTTATGTTTTAGTTAGACATATCAGGTGTTGACTTGCAGCAAACAGCAGCTGTAGTTTTCGATGTCAAGCTTTCGCAGTTTGACACACCAGATTTAAACTGGCAGATCTTTACAAAAGGGAAAAGAAAAAATAAAAACAAGGTGAGCCATATCTGTGAACACCTACGCTGGCTATCAACATTTTTATTTATTTGGCACGTCATGAAATTAGTGTCCACTGTCTATAGAATCTCACATATCTGAAAACATGGCAAACTGAATGTTTAGCCTTAGCTCATCCTTCCATCCAAACCTAACTCTAAGTATATTGTCTGCCCATTTAGACAGCCATCTGAAGATGACTGAAAACTTTCCATGAGGACACATGGTCTTCGCTAATATACAGCTACAGACAAACACACAAGCATGCAGACCAGAGCAGGGAAACAAAATTTCCAAGGTAACCAACGCAAAATGTTACAAAGCAACTTTTAATGAGAGTGTAAAGCCCAGTGAGGGGGGTGTATTTTCCGTGGCAGTTGGCAGGACTGTATGTGAGACTGCTATATTCTCAGCTTTCCAAACTCAAGGGTTCTTAATTGCAGGTCAGTGAGAATCTGACGCGTCAGCTGCCATTGAATATAATTAATTCTGTACTGAAAAGAAGCCTACAACACCCATCTGTCTGTTTTTAACCTGGCTGAGAGAGAAGTAAAGGAATGGAAATAGTTGAAGAATTAGAGCAGGAAGTAAAGAAGCTGTTTACCTTTGCACTTGACAGACTGCAATTTAAAAAAAAAAAACTAACTAAAAATTATGTTGGCACTGCCTGTAGGCACCACACTGACCTAAATCAGCGGAAGTGGTGGATAAAGTGTATTTATGTCCTGATATCAAATAAATGTTAGAGGATTGCAGCAATGAATGTCTTTCAAAATAAATAAATGTCAGATTTGAAGAACTGAAGGTTGCTGACGACACCACCGTAGTGGATCTCATGTCGGACAAGGATGAGACCCACTACAGAGAGGAGATCCAGCATCTTATTCAGTGGTGCTCAGACAACAACCTTGTTCTGAACACCAGCAAGACCAAGGAGGTCGTCTACAGGAGGTCCAGGAGGACAGAGCAAACTGGTCTTTTCATTCAAGGGGAAGCGGTCAAGCATGTTGACAACATCAAGTTCCTGGGCGTCCACATTCCATCTGACCTGGCCTGGTCCCTGAACACAGCTCACCTGGTGAAGAAGACTCAACAAAGACTCTTCTTCCTTAGAAGCTGAAACATGCTGGTCTCTCCCCTCAGCTCCTGGCAAACTTCTTCAGAGCCACGATAGAAAGCATCCTGTGTCTCAGTGTAACAATGTGGTACGGTAGTAACACAGCTCAGGACAGAAAGGACTTAACCGGGGTGTCGAAAACAGCACGGGGTCTTGTGGAAAGTCCTCTTCCAGACCAATATACATGGGCCGGGTCCAGAGGAAGGCCTGACATATCGCCACTGACCCCACCCACCCAGGAAATGGGCTGTTCCACTTTCCTCTGGTAAATGGTACAGAAATACAATACCAATCAAAAGTTTGGACACACCTTCTCATTCAATGGTTTTAATTACTTTCTACATAGTAGATTAATACTGAAGACATGAAAACTATCAAAGAATGCATATGGAATTATGTTGTAAACAAAAAAGTGTAGATCTTCAGTATTAATCTAAAATGTAGAAATAATACAAGCAAAGAAAGAGCATTAAATGAGAAAGTGTGTCCAAACTTTTGACTGGCAGTGTATAAAAACTCAAACTACCAAACTGAAAAAGTGTTTTATCCAAAGAGCTCTCCAATCCATTCCCCCTTGCACACACAAACATACACGTGCAATAAAGAACTGAGCCTTACACTGGACTGCATTTTACCACCCATCTCACTGCTCATTTTGTACTAATTCAGTTTATGTATTCATATATTTTGAGTATTTTATTCTGTATATAGTGTGCCCTTTTCTGTTTTTTATCTACAGCTGGGAGTCATCACTCAAACTTTCGTTATGTGAAAACATAATGACAATAAAGATTCTTGATTCTTTATTTTCCTCACAACTTTAACAAAACCTCAGCAGCAACCACATGATACAACTGCCACTGCAACGACATCTTTACCTCTGGTGGGAAAGCTATTGGAGGCTTGTAATCCTGGCATTATGGCATTATATATTTATTTATATTATATATTATATTATATATATATATATATTATATATTATATTATATATTATATACTGTATCATGCTCACTGTTTGACTGCTCTAAAATCTAGAAGACATTCAGGCCAGAAGAGGATAATATGACAATGTATCATCAACATATTACTAAACACCTCAAACTACATAAACCTCATAATTACAAGCTCATAAGTACTACTGCTGCTCTCTTCCATCTCCATGCATTTTTATGACAGCTAAGTGCCCCTTATGCATTTCAAAGCAATTTAAATTCATTAACAACATTACATTACCAGCTAAGTAAACATTCTGCCACTTCATTTTGAAAGGCTCTGGTCCACTTTAAATTCAAACTGACAAACAACACTGCCTGGCCAAAAAAAAGTCACCACCTGGATTTAACTAAGCAAATAGGTAAGAGCTTTCCATTGGATATTTACTGCAGTGATGAATATGTTTCAGCTGCAACAACTTATTGAACCTTAGCTGATGCAGTGAGGAGCTTCTCATTTCTGAAACAACCATGCTGGAAGACATATCCTGTGGTCATAGAAAGAATGTTTATCTGTCTCAGTAGGGTCAAATTAGTGGCCTGCATCGAGCAAAGAAACATCTAAGGAGATTTCTGAAACTACTAAAATCAGGTTAAGAACCGTCCAATTCCCACATACTCTAAGCATTTGTTGGCTGCCATTCCATCACTCAGTAGTCCTGCTCATTCCAAACCGTCTTCCTTCAGTTTAGCACAAGTTGTGCTGGTCAGCTCATCTGATACAGTCTTCCAGTCTTAGCTCAAACCAGGTGGGATGGTGTGTTGTTGCAGAATGTTGTGGGAGCCATACTGGTTAAGTGTTGCCTTGAATAACTCTCTAACAGTGTCACCATGAGGTATATACACAGGCACGCACACGCGCACACACACACACACACACACAGACACACACACACAAACACAAACATCACACAGTCACATCTCTTCCACTATGGATCATTCATAGTGGAACCACAGATGCAGATATCATCTGATCCTCTTTCTCTGCATTTGACAAGGACAGCAGTTGAAACGAAAAATTAAAAATTTGTACTCATCAGACAAACATATTTTCACTGGTCTAATGTCTATTCTTCGTGCTTTTGGCCATCAATAATCTCCTCTGCTTCTTGTTTCTTTATTCTGAAGTGCTGTTAATTGGTCATTTTTAAAGCTCTAAATTGCCCGGTCCTCTGCAGCAGAGGAAATTGTTGGTAAACAATTGAAGGTAGGTTAGATGTTACATGTGACTGCATCTCCCATACTGATGAAACCGAACCTATGCCTTTGGATACAGTCAAGGCTCAAAGCCAATTATTTAATAGCAAACGGGAACACTGACATAGCTATAAATGCAATATTGCAGAGTGGTACCCATCTTCTTCATTTTAGTTGAATTAATCGAATTCTAAACATATTTTTTTCTTCTCTGTTAATGCTGAAAATTGCATACGGTCAAGGTTTCTGTTTGAATGGTCCACCATATGACACCTAAATGCAAAGCATTTTTTAGAGAGGCTAACTTATTTTGAAGATGAAGGTAACAGAAGAAGTTTATTGTTTGTTACATCTGTCGGATGTGTTAGCAGCTATGTGGAAAGTGTAACACAAATCGTGAGGAATAGTACAGTAAATGCTGCTAATGTGTAGATTACTGAATAGGTTAAGGTTCAGCAGTAGCTGGAGAAGCTTCCCAGTGCTCAGTCCCACCCCACCCCCCCACTCTCCCAAAGGGCAAAACAGACCTCCCTCTGCCCACTCATGACACAAGCCTTTGATTAACAAAATGATGCCCACGTATTCCAGCAATGCATGCAGATTTTTGCACACTGATATTTCTTTTGCTAGTTTGTTATGTATATATATATATATGTATATTACATTATGACCACCTGTCTAATATTGTGTGTGTTGGTCCCCCTTTTGCTGCCAAAACAGTCCTGACCCATCGAGGCATGGACTCCACTAGACCCCTGAAGGTGTGCTGTGGTATCTGGTACCAAGATGTTAGCAGCAGATCCTTTAAGTCCTGGAAGCTACGAGGTGGGGCCTCCATGGATCAGACTTGTTTGTCCAGCGCATCCTACAGATGCTTGATTGGATTGAGATCTGGGAAATTTGGAGGCCAAGTCAACACCTCAAACTCATTGTTGTGCTCCTCAAACCATTTCTGAACCATTTCTGCTTTGTGTCATGGTGCATTATCCTGCTGAAAGAGGCCACAGCCATCAGGGAATACTGTTTCCATGAAAGAGTTTATATGGTCTGCAACAATGCTTAGGTAGGCGGTCCATGTCAAAATAACATCCACATGGATGGAGGACCCAAGGTTTTCCAGCAGAACATTACCCAAAGCATCACACTGCCTCTGCTGGCTTGCCTTCTTCCCATAGTGCATCCTGGTGTCATGTGTTCCCCAGGTAAGCGATGCACATGTACTCAGTCATCCACGTGATGTAAAAGAAAATGTGATTCATCAGTCCAGACCACCTTCTTCCATTGCTCTGTGGTCCAGTTCTGATGATCATGTGTCCATTCTTGGCGCTTTGTCAGTGCCCAGGAGTCAGCATGGACACTCTGACTGGTCTGCAGCTATGCAGCTCCATAACAAACTGCGATGCACTGTGTATTCTGACACCTTTCTGTCATAACCAGCATCAGTTTCTTCAGTAATTTGAGCAACAGTAGTTCATCTGTTGGATTGGACTTACAGCGGCCAGCCTTCCTCCCCAATGAGCCTTGGCTGCCCATGGCGCTGTTGCCAGTTCACCACTTATATCCAAACCACTAACAGGTGCCATGATGAAGACATAATCAGTGTTATTCACTGCACCTGTCAGTGGTCACAAAGTTATGCCTCATCAGTACATATATATATATATATATATATATATATATATATATATATATATATATATATATATATATATATATATATATATATATATATATATATATTACACACACTGGTCACAGAAATAATTTGAATCGACAAAAATAGTAATGAATAAAAATTTACTGAAAATTAACTAATGAAAATCAGACGTTGCTTTTAAATTGTGGTTCAACAGAATTATTTTAAAAAATAAACTCATGAAACAGGCCTGGACAAAAATGATGGTACCCTTAACTTAATATTTTGTTGCACAACCTTTTGAGGCAATCACTGCAATCAAACCATTTGTGTAACTGTCAGTGAGACTTCTGCACCTCTCAGCAGGTATTCTGGTCCACTCCTCATCAGCAGACTGCTCCAGTTGTCTCAGGTTTGAAGGTTCCTTCTCCAGACGCCATGTTTCAGCTCCTTCCACAGATGTTCAATAGGATTTAGATCAGGGCTCATAGAGGCCACTTCAGAATAGTCCAGTGTTTTCCTCTTAACCATTCTTGGCTGTTTCTAGTTGTGTGTTTTGGCTCATTATCCTGTTGCAAGACTCATGACCTGCGACTGAGACCAAGCTTTCTGACACTGGGCAGCACATTTCTCTCTAGAATACCTTGATAGTCATGAGATTTCATTGTACCTGCACAGATTCCAGACACCCTGTACCAGATGCAGCAAAGCAGCCCCAGAACATAACAGAACCTCCTCCATGTTCCACAGTAGGGACAGTGTTCTTTTCTTCATATGCTTCATTTCTGTGTCTGTGAACATAGAGCTGATGTACCAAAAAGTTCCAGTTTTGTCTCGTCTGTCCGTAGGACATTCTCCCAGAAGCTTTGTGGCTTGTCAACATGCAGTTTGGTAAATTCCAGTCTGGCTTTTTTATGATTTGTTTTCAACAATGGTGTCCTCCTTGGTCGTCTCCCATGAAGTCCACTTTGGCTCAAACAACGATGGATGGTGTGATCTGACACTGATGTACCTTGACCTTGGAGTTCACCTTTAATGTCTTTAGAGGTTGTTCTGGGCTCTTTTGTTACCATTCCTATTATCTGTCTCTTCCATTTGTCATCAATTTTCCTCCTGTGGCCACGTCCAGGGAGGTTGGCTACAGTCCCATGGATCTTAAATTTCTGAATAATATGTGCAACTGTAGTCACAGGAACATCAAGCTGCTTGGAGATGGTCTTCTAGCCTTTACCTTTAACATGCTGGTCTATAATTTTCTTTCTAATCTCCTGAGACAACTCTCTCCTTGGCTTCCTCTGGTCCATGTATAGTGTGGTTCACACCATGTCACCAAACAGCACAGTGACTACTGTAACCCTATAAATAGACCGACTGACTGATTACAAGTTTGTAGACACCTGTGATGCTAATTAGAGGACACACCTTGATTGAACATGTCTCTATGGTCACATTATTTTCAGTCTTTTCTAGGGTACCATCATTTTTGTTCAGGCATGTTTCATGAGTTTTTTAAAAATAATTCTGTTGAACTACAATTCAAAAGCAATGTCTGATTTTCATTGTTTAATTTTCATAGAATTTTTTATTACCAACAATTTTGTCCACGTGTGTGTATAGATAGATAGATAGATAGATAGATAGATAGATAGATAGATAGATAGATAGATAGATAGATAGATAGATAGATAGATAGATAGATAGATAGATAGATAGATAGATAGATAGATAGATAGATAGATAGTACCTCACATGGTAAGGTTAAGACTTTACAAACTGTAAAAAGAAAAATCATTCAATCACATTTGACAATGTGAGTGAAGGTTAAAGTAAGAATTCAGTTAAGATTAGGCTAAGACACTTGGTTTTGCTATCTTTCTCTTACCCTAATCTTAGCTAATACAACAAACATCTGTTGTGTGTGTGTGTGTGTGTGTGTGTGTGTGTGTGTGTGTGTTTGTGTATGTTTGTGCTGTGTCACCCTGGGGTCCCTGTGAAACATTATGCAGATATTTACACCACAGAGTTCAGTTGAATGGGCAAGTCACAAGTATTTACTGTCAGAACACACAAACACAAACACTGATGGCTGGCCTGGGGATGTCTCAGTGATCACTGTGAGTGTAATCATGAGAAAGGAAAGATGAGGAGAGGCAAGTAAAAGACCACCTCCACCTGATGTGGTGACTCACTGGATATCATGTGAAAGAGAGTGTGATGAAAACATACTGTGAGTCAGAGGGGACTGATATTACCAATAGATTTTTTAGGAGTATACCCATTTCAGCTGATTGAAACATTAAATGTGATGCCATATAAAACAATGACTGTGGAGTGTCGTGTTGCATCAGCTTCATTTCAGTATCATGCAAATCCAGATACTGTGTGAGAACTTTGAGAACTTTCAGTGATAATGCACAGGGCTGTACTCTAACTTGTGGTAAAGTCTATAACAGCATCATGACTTAACATGTGCTACAAGCTCTATATTTACCTATCTTTGCCCCAGTCCAGACCTTTCTTCCACTGTCATTCTCTTGATTTGACTGCAATGTCTGCCATGTTTTCCACTGGTTGAACTGGGCTCTGCCCTTTAATCCCCAGTTCAGTAAACAGGAAAAATATCTATCTGCCAACAGAACCTCCACAGCTAGCCTGTGTTAGACCAGCTTCTGTCAGACTCTTAGTGCCATATTCTGTCCTCCTGGACAACTCTTTTGCACATGGAAACTTCTATGGTCAAATATGTACAGGGAGTTCTAGCTATTGGGACAGAATGGGCATCCTGACACTTTAATCATTCTCTCTAGCTTGCATAGCTTTAAAAGTGGTACTTCATACACTTTGAGGCACCACAACAATCTATAGACAGCACAACTCAGGGTTGCCTGGAAGGCCTGATGTCTCTGTGTTGTTAATACTGTCTTAACAATTGGATCTGGTCCTTACTATACTTAGAGCAGCTCAATATCACATTGATTTTTATATTAAAACATAGTTTTCATTTATATGGATAATGACTAATTAATAGTGTGATACCTTAAATCATATGAGATTTGACTTTATTTGAAACTGACATGGTACGGTATAACAAGAGAATGACTGAGAAGAAATATTTAAAACATGGAAGCATTTTAGAAATTATTTCCATTAAATACTACAAGAAAAAATATGTATCATCATAATCATATGCAATAAAATAATTACAAGATTCACAATAAAAAAGTTCCAAAACAAGTTAGTATGTTTGATGTGTTTGTTTTGAATGTTGTGGTGGCAGCAGTCTAACACAATGTCCAAAGAGGAAATGTAATGTGAGTAGTCTGGTAGCAGCACATTAGCAGCATCTGCAGTCCTCTGTCTGTGTCTACAGTCAGCCTCAGCACTCAGATCCCACACACAGCTCACACACTCACTGACTTCAAGTGTATATATCACATCACATAGTGAGGTGTAAACTTTACAAATTAGAAACAGAACAATCCAGCCATTCATTCAATCACCGGAGTCAGTATTGGAACAGTGAGGCTAGTTCATTTATTTTTGCTGTAGACTGAAAACATTTGGGTTTGACATCAAACAATGAATATGAGACAAGAGATCAACATTTCAGCTTTTATTTCCAGGTATTTACATCTGGATCTGATACACAACTTAGAAGATAACATTATTAGTAATGGAACACCAGATTTTTAGGTGAGCAAAAGTATTAGAACAGATAAACTTAAAATGATTAAAATGAATAAGACTTCACATTTAGTTGCAATTCTTTTATAACTGCATCAAGACTGTGACCCACTGTCATCACCAAACTTCAGCATTCTTCTTTACTGATGATTTTCCAGGCTTTCACCACAGCCTCTTTCAGTTGTTTGTTTTGGGGAGTTACTCCTTTCAGTCTCCTCTTTAGCAGATAAAATGCAGCTATATAGGGTTTTAGTCTGGAGATTGACTCAGTCAGTCTAAAACCTTCCACAACAAAATGTTTCTGTAACTTCTGGATTCATTTAGCTGCTGCCATCATGTTTTACATCATCAATGAAGATTAATGAGCCAATCCCAGAAGAAGTCATGCAAGCCCAAGCCATGACATCACCTCCACTATGTTTCATAGATGAGCTTGTATGTTGAGATCATGAGCAGATCATTTCTTTCTCCAAACTTAAGCCTTTCCATCATTTTGGTAAAGGTTCATCTTTGTCTCATCAGTCCATCAAACTTTGTCCCAGAATTTTTGAGGCTGAGTTGTTTTATGGTCTTTATAATTTTCACAATGTTTCTGTCGTCAACTGCTGCTGTTTTCCTTGGTCTACCTGTTTGACGTCTGTTACTGAGTCCACCAGTGGTTTCTATCTTCTTCAGGACATTCCAAATGGTTGTACTGGCTATGGTCGATGTTTGTGCAATGACTCTGATTGATTTTCCATCTCTCTCAGCTTCACAACTGCTTGTTTTTCACCCACAGACAGCTCTCTGGTTTTCATGTTGGTTACAACTCTAACTATAGATGCAGTCTGCACAGGAAAACCCCAAATCTGAAACTAAATGCAGACATAGAGCGCTATTTGTTTTAATAATCAATGTAACTGAACACATCACTGCAACAAAACTGTTGTGATCCTGTTCTAGCTCCTGCCCTTCTTTCTCCTTCTTCCTCTTTCCTTCCTTTTTCCCTCTTCCTGTCTTTGTCATCTGTCTCTTTTGTACTTTTCTCACTCATCCTGTCATCTGTCTCCCTGTTGTCTCTCTCTCCTTGTCTTGTCCCTCTGGCTCCGTCTGTTTGTCTGTTGGTCTCTGCATCTGTCTGTCTCCCTTGTTTCACTCACCTGCCTGCACCTTGCTGATTGCAGTAATGCACATCAGCTGCAGTAATTACTTCACTCTTTTCACCTGTTCTCTACTTCACCTCCTGCTATTTAAGCCCTGTGCTTTCATTCACTCCCTGCTGGATCATTGACCCACATACCTTCAAAAACTCCCATCCTGACACTCTTGGATTTGCTTCCCCCTTTTTTGGACTCCATTTTCCCCCCTCCTGGATTTTCTCACACATGGACTCAGTTCTCCTCCTGGATTCTTGTCAGCCCTGCTTCAGTCTCCAGCCAGTTGTTCCTTCCTCATCTCCATCTGCCCCTGGACTTTCTCAGCCTGTTTTGCCGTCTGTATTCAGTTCCCCCATCTTGTGAATACCCTTCCTTAGTTTAGTTTTGTAAATTCAGTTTAGTTTTGGTAGACTTCCGTTTTTGTATTCGTAGTGTTTATTGTCGAGTTTTGAGTAGTTTGGTTTAGTTCTGTCCTCTCAGTTCAGTTCTCCATTTATGTATTGGTTTAGTTTTTGGGTTAAATAAATCTCTTACCTTATTCACCTGTCTGCCAGTTTCTGTGTGCCTGCGCTTGGGTTCTCTGACTCCTTCCCGTAACAAAAACGTGTCAGCCACATTGTTCCAGTTCTTTTGCTCACATGAAAAATGAATGGGTTCAAACAAAAGGTGTTATCTTCTAAGTTGTATATCAGATCCAGATGTAAATACCTGGAAATAAATGCTGAAATGTTGATCTCTTGTCTCATATTCATTATTTGATGTCAAACCCAAATGTTTTTCAGTCTACAGAGAGAGAAATTAATCGCACTGTAAAATAGCAATATTTGACACAATAAGCGAAGTTTTTCAATTCAAATAAAATTGTGGTTGACAGTTGAATCAATGAATAGACATATAGGTGTTTAGAATTTAAAATTTATTTTAAAAAAAGGAAAATGGGACATATAGAAAAAAGTGATTTTGATTATTTGAAGCCTGGATTTAGTTGTTTTCCACTGTATGGCACATAACAAAATCATAAGTAGTTCAAGGAGCTTCAGAAAGTTGAAAATCCACAGATTCATTTTATTTTCATAGTTTCTGGGTCTGATCAATGGTGTAATTTTGATGCTTCTTATTTTTAAGGAATATAAATTTTTATTGATGTAATTTTTTTATAAACAAAAAGTTTATAATTAAGTTTTTAAAAGACATATTTTTGTTGAAATTATTAGTCCTCCAAGGAGGCAGAGCCTCGACAGACTAATAACTTAAACCACAAAATCGTTTGTTTCATTTCTATTTATCTGTATTTTTCATCTGTCTGCTACATTCACAGATTACTGCAAATCTAAGTGCAATTATAGCGATTTTATTCAACATTTTAAGACTTTTTGTAAACTCAAGCACTGTCTAGAAAAGTGGTCTATTATGGGATGGCTACACCGTTAGCCATTAGTAGGACTGTCGTAGGTAGTGTTAGCTCTGGTGCTAACAGCAACATGCTTTACCATCGACTTGAAGTGCTGCGGTGATAAAGAAAAGTCTTTGTTGCACAATTTGCACACAACCAGGCCATATATATATATATATACATATATATATATATTTATACATATATTTATACATATATTTATACATATATACATCCCTCCCAGGTTTGGTTCAGAAGTGTGGTCTCCTTTTTACATGTGAGGAAGCTTGCTTGTGAAGTTGCAGTTCCACAAGGGTTCTGGTCAGAGACCAATTAACAGCAACAACAATTAGCAACAGAGCACCCAGTGTCATGAGGGCACATAAATCCCTCCACCATCGAATGGAATAAGACATCCAGATAGTTGATTTAGTGTAGGGTTTGTCCAAAGACGATGTTGTCAATAGATGTATTGAAAATGAGCACTTTTGCCTTTGTACATGATGTAATGACACACAAAATCAACAGCAGTATTTTGTTTATTGTTAATAGTATACATGCAGGGTTACTACTGTATATGGTGATATTACTCTTGTCTAATGGCAAACTTCACATTTGATGGTGAGGTGGCAACAGATGGTCGCTTAGTGTGGGACTGACTGCATGTATATGCATGTGTGTGTTTATAGCAGTGGGTGGGATGTGTGTGCTCTACTTCTAACTGTGAAAAATAGGTCCACTGATTCTAACAGGATTTAGGTGCCACCATTTGTTTATGAAAATTCTACATGGCATACACACACATATGCTCAAGATACTTAACACGCATACACAAACACACAATAGCTGAGACTTTCCTGTCAAGCGTGAAACCAGCTGCCTCAGAGGTTTCAGTTCAGAGCTGCATATTCATATGGCATATGTTTTCACGCAAAAGTACTCTGGCATCTGAAAGGGAATAACTCTGGACTAGTACCAATGTTTTCTTCTTCTGGAAGAAGATATCCTGTATAACAATTATAGCTGGTGTGAACATATTCTCTAGAAATACAGTTGTATGATCTATTTTAAAAGACTTCCCTGTGAGTTAACACAAATCTCCTCTGCTGTACAGGCAGGTCTAAGAGATCAGTAAAATGCCAACTTTATGTTCATGTTATCATTTGTCTTGACAAACATATTCCATCCATTTCCAATTACTTCTCTGGGCTTTGGTCAAATGGGCAAGAGGCCAGGCCAGATGTCCTCCTTAGATTAGCCTTCCAATTCTTACTGGCAGTTCCTGAGGTGTTTCCCAGATCTTATGGAATATATACATAAATCCCTCCAGTGTGTTCTTGGTCTGTCCTATGGTCTCCTTTCAGTTGGATGTCCCAGGAATACTCCCACAGTGAGAGGTCCAGATCAGATGTTGAACTACTTAAACTCCTACTGGGAGTCTTTCTGAATGTCTGACCACCTCACCTGGTCCATGAGGATGAGCCTGGACACTCAGTGTTCTGTCAGTAAACCAAGGACCAATGGGCCTTTCAAATGTACCAATATGTAGGTAATAATAATGCACAAGCAAATCATTTCCAGTGTACAGTGTTTAGAGATGCACAATTCTCAGTGTTGAATCTATGACACATTGTTTAAAATAGGGGAATTTTTCTGAAAATTATGATTTCTGTATATTACATATATTATTTACTCCAAATGAATACTATTATATTTTATTTATCACACATTTTTTCATAATTACTAGAAAAAGTTCTCATAATTGTGAAATCTACTGAAGGCCTTTGCAATATTTCAGGGTATGCTCATAGAATTAGAATTCATTCCCTTTTTATTGAGTTCCACAGCCTTCAGAACAGCTTCACATATTCTCCAAGTGTGTGATTTCTAAAGGTGAGAACAGCATTCTAAAATATAGTCCCCTCTTTAGTGTTTTGATAATGTTGTCAAACAGGTTGTCCTCCTAGGTTGAGATCTGTTGACAGCCAAGGATGCAGCATAGAATTCACATCATTTTCATACTCAAATAAATCAACAAATTAATCTGTAAGCTCTTAATCTTTAAAGATGTTCAATTTACCGTATGTTCTTTCAGTTGTATTTGTTTTCATTCTGTGTTTACAGCAGAGAAGGTGGACTTTTGAATTATCACGTCCCTGTTCTGCAGCCTAGATGGACTGACTTCACTATCAGCAGGTCAGATAGGCTGAACTACATGTGAGACCCTTTAATATCTTCATTCATACGTCCTGACGTGTTTTTGTCATGTTAAGTCATGCAAGGCTAGCGCTATATATTTTGTATGGCTCTGGCTCAAGCAATATTCTCTTCAATAATGAATAGAAGTACAAAAATTACAGTTGTATGTTCTGTCGTTTAAGTCTAAAACAAACAAAACAAAAGGAACGCTGATGCTGACTATGCTACATTAACTTGACTATAATGTGACCCAGAACTGGAAGTGGGCCTTGGGCATGGCAATAGATGGTTCTATCTGTGGTGCATAAGATAGTTGCTGACAACTGATTTCTGGTCTAGATACCTCATGACATCTTGACAGAAAGGCCTATAACATAATCTTTTTAGTACCCCCTTGTGTCATTTTCCTCTTTCAGAATTTCCACAATACTGACGATATTGTCCAAGAGGGTGAACAGAGCACTAATGGTGAGGTACAGACTACAGGGCAGAGATACAAAATGATGGCACTCTATTTGGATGGCATTGTTTGAATAATGTCAATGTAATGTCAGCAACTTCTCAAAACAAGACAAAGCATAGATGGCAAGCTATAATTGGTCAGGGGCTAATGTGCAGTCTGTCCAGTCTCTCAGCAATACAAGTCACAACGAGAATATATTCCTCTATGATCAATTTATTTGACACAGTGGCATTTTGATGTCTCAAAAAAAAAAAATTTGTAGTCAGAGTCTCAAATGATAGAAAATAAGTACTTATCCCACCCAGTGTTTTCTACTAGGCTATGTATATTATTCTATGCTATTTTTCAATTTTGTCCACCACTTTCAGTTATGCTAACATTTCCCCCCAATGAAATAGGCAGATAAAAAGAAAAGCGCAGCTTAGAAATACCTTCGCTGTAATCTTCTGCATGTGTTTATGCTTTATGTGAGTGTACATTTTCTGCATCTCTTCTTGATCCTTACTTTTCAGAAATGCTGTCTCATAATCTCTTTGTATTCTAACAAAGACAAGAGTAGGATATTAGATTGTAAAGTGTGATTTCAGGGTTTGGGGACAGCCCATCTCTGCTTGACAACAACAGTGAGCACAGACCATCAGACTGTCTGAAACAAGCCCACAAAATAATCCTGTCTGAACCACTTCCACATAAGAGCATACAAAGAGGACCATCATTGCTCTCACCAGAAATCAGAGGCACTACCTCAGTCACCACTGACCTACTGGACTTACTGTCAAACCAGCCAGTTATTTATTTTGTATTTGGTTACAGTTTTACTTTCACATAACTGATTTCTAGAGCTATAATGATTTCACTGCATCAATGCACCAGTGATTAATAATGTTAATTTGACTGCATCAATCTTTTAACAGAAATAATTGGATTGAGATTGGCTTCAGCACCAAGCAATATGAAAGGCTTCACATCAAACTAATCTCCTCTATTAAAACAAAGATGTAATATTTGCCTGAATAGCTCATCAATAACTCTGTCATCAGCTGATTTGCTTTTTTCTTCTCTGTGGGGGAGGGATGCCCCGTGCAGTAAATCCATCTTACAAACAAAGAGAGGAAAAAGACAATTAGACTTTTCTATCTTCTTTGATCCCAACACCAAGGAGCTGAAAGGTCACTAATTCCACTTCTTCCTGCTGTGTCAAACTGCCTTCCAAAAAAAGCTGCAGAGGAATCTCCTCTGCTGAGTGAAAATAGTGAAACCCATACAGCTGAGGCTGCTACAGTGTGAAAGACCAGGGATAACCTGACCAATGAAGTTTTGCCAGGCAAGCATAAACACTACCAAGCTCCACTGCCTCTGATTGTTTTTCTTAATGTAGATGTAAAATTAGCCAGTTCAGCGAGGCTACTGAGAAGTTTGCCTATCTTTATCTGTCACGACTTAACCCTTGTCTGTCCACCATCATACCTGAATTTGCATATTGATGTCCAATGCTAAAGAATGGACATTAGTGGAACATTTATTGAGTTACATGGTCTGTAATAGATATGAACATTGTACAGGTCATGCCAAACTAGAATATCAGTATCTACCACTGTAGTGAGGTTCTCAGCCTCTGGACCCCATGATAACATTTATCATAGGCCTCTTTTTAAGGTAGTTTTTGTAACTTATATTTTGACCACCTCCTGTGCAGTATCAGTTTTGCCAAGGAAAACCATGATGAAGTGGGATCTTTTGTTGCATAGTTGACAGGTATCATAGATGACATTTTTACTGTTTTCAGGCCTAAAATCAACATGGCTGCCTATAACCAAACACCACATGGCATTTTTAGAGAAAGGTTCTTCTGAATATTATATATACAATTGAGTAAAATTGAAATTGAAAGTTATTCACAAAGATGTTGTAGTAAACCTGTTGACATGCAATGAATCCACACTTGACTCACACACTACTTTATATTAAATAAGTCAGAAATCCTTGGAGTCTGGCCAGTCTTTTCTTCAGGAGGAAATGACATCATGTGGAGCAGGTCATGTGATCTGGAATTAACACACATCCTGGAGCAGTGTTTTTTGTAATGGGTAACATAATTGAAAGTGATTTCTCAGACACAGATACAATTTGTTATTTTCCATATGAAATTGTATCTATTGCCAGAAAAGACATATCTGTCATGATTTTCTCAATTTAATAAAAAGAACATTATTGTTTAGCTAATTAGAAGGTGGTTGTTATTAAATTCGGACAGTTGTTTAGTTTATTATATATGTATATATATATATATATATATATATATATATATATATATATATATATATATATATATATATTAATTTTAGTGATATCCAATCATTTTTTTTACTAATAAGTGATTGTTTCCATAATAAATAATTATGGAATTTGTAAAGACATGATCATAATGAACATAAAAAAATATTTGTTTTGTTTAGTTTTTTTTTACTTTTAATAAAAATGTATGCAAGATATATCCCATGGACTTCAAAAGTCCCTCAGTTATATATTGACCAAAATATGTGTGTTGGCAATTTATTTTTCATGATGAAAATGAAACTCATACTAAATACCAAGCACTACTTGTCAACCCTGTCTAGAAATAATACTTACAACAAGAACTTCTGCCCTTTATTTAGTGATAAAAATTAATTACATGGTTCAAGAAGGATGAATGGACAAACAGAGAAATCACTGTTTTCAGTGTGTTGCAGAATCTGTAAAATCACACATTGCAGCTCCTGATCAAAGTGTCGTCTGCCATCTAAAATATCTCTTGTTCAGTGGAATTATCAGTTTGACCTGCTGTTAACAAGAAGCTTCTGATATTCAGTAATGTAAAGTGTCAGTCGGCAATGTCAACTGATGGCTTTTAAAAGAAACAGACTGACTAAACTGAGCCTAGAACTAAATTCAAGTCATTACAGTTTACAATGAGAAGCAGCTACAATGCTACATATGGTGAGAACCATCAGAATGATGTCTATATTTTCATTGCCCTGGCTTCAAAGGTCTTTTCACTTTAAGGTATCCTCATACTTTCATGGCAAAATTTGTAAATTACATGTTTGAATATTTCCAGATATGTAGGAAGGTAGGAACAACAGACTCAGGTTGACAAACATTTATATTTTACTATGAATTTTTAAAAAATCAGACAAAGAACTAATGAATTAGCTGTTACCAATAGAGAGTCACATATTTCTTGCAATTATGATTAAAGACGCTGAACCTAAGGCTTATTGACCAGTTGAAGAATTTTACAATGGCAGTTTGGCTATGAAGTGTTTGCAGAGGGTGTTCATTAGGAATTAACAGCTCTGCTCTGATTATTTTGGGATATTTGTTTTAGTTGGATGCATTATGAACAGAGAATGGTTGTCATATTCCACTTTGTTCCCCTTTCCGTCTATAAGCAGCCCAGAGCTGAGGAGTTGGAGAGGAAGCTGTGAGATAAAACTGGAGTAGAGGGTGGATGGAGAGGGCCTTCCGCTGAGGATCGGACTCCCCCATTCAATCTGTGCAATCTCCACGACAGCGAGAAATAGATTGCTTTTTAAATAGATTGCTTAGCTCCCTATCTTAGAACCACCGATGTGGATACATTTCATAGTGGCCCTTGTTTAAATGAGTGCTGGCATATTTGATAGCAGAGCCACTTACCCTGCTGTTATTAAGGCTTCAACGCTGTTAGTATAGCCCTCATCCCCCATTTGGACTGGAAAAACAAATGGAAAAAGAGAGTGAAAGAGATACATTATAGACATGTTAGAGGAGGTGAGGAGGGAATCCTTCAATGGCTATGATAAATATAGTGCTCAGTCATTAATTGTTATGTATTTTCTGTGCAGCTCTACCAGCTATTCCATTAGAGTCAATATTACATTAGAGGTAGAAAGAGGGGATAAGAGGAAGGAAATAAAATGAGAAACTTGCAGAAACATCCTTGTTCTTTTGTCTCAGGATGAGAGGAAATGCAGCACATTTCCAATTGATTAATACTGCAGACAGGGTTTGTTGGTGGAAACCACATTATGCTGCTGGTTGGTGAGTGGGTTGGGCAGAATGGGGATAGAAGGAGGAGGAGGAGGAGGAGGAGGAAGAGAGCCAGAATTGTTATCATGATTCAGTGAGGGGAAGAGAGCAGCTCAGGAGACAATTTAAGCTTCCTCTTTCTAAGTGTTCCAGACCTGCTGCTGCTGACTGTCCTGAATCTGGGCCCTCTTTGTTTCCGATCATTTGAACTATTTCATCACTACTTATTGTCCATTTTACAAATAAAATGCTACTGGAGCTGAGGAAATAGTCAATAATGAAGGGGACTAAATGAAATCAGAATTATCAGATGTTTTCTGTGTGATTGGAATCCTGGACACAATCATCTTGTTTTTCAGAAAATTTTTGTATGAAAACGGTTTTTAAGCAAATAGTCTTTAGTTCTTGGATGGTGGATGGTTGTCATAAAAACATACAGGATATATATGGGAAAATAATATTGAATATTGACTTTCATGTCCTTCATGCTTGGATGAGAGACAGTGAACAAAGGCATCGAACTATTAACATAGAAAAGAAATACTCCGTTTCATGTGCTGATGTTTCAAATCGTTATTGACTTTCTGAATATTTAGTCCTTACACACCTTAACCAAGGTGCTTTCAGTTAAATAAAAAGAAGTATTTGACATGGATCATACCAAAGCCTCAATGAATGGATATTGTGGGAAAGCATATATAATTTCTCTCTTCAGTCAGATGAGTGCTAGTAGTGTTACTGTTCTGTGTGTGTGCTGTTGTTGTTGTTGTTGTTATTAGTGTAATGAAGGAATGTGTCAAGCAGTGCACTAGTGACTCACTGATGTGTTTCTAAAGGTTTTTGAATGACAGAAGAGATCTATGGAACAGAGGAATAACTTTGGAATAAGGATTAGACACAGTCACACTCCCTGTTAGAAGGATGCATTCACTGTGGATTTGGCTCTTTATATAGTTTATATTTTTAGTTTGTATTGTTCTAAAGCAGTCCTTTAACTTTGTAAAAATAAAATAGGTTTTATGGGTGACTATTAAGTGGATCAAAGATCTTATGTATTTGAATAATTTTATAGTGTACTTGTTTGTATTGATTCGTTTTCAGGTGTTTTTTTTCTTTGTATTTGCTCCAGTGTGTTCCGCTGCGTCTGCAAAGAGCAAAGTAAAAATATTGTATAATTAATTGTTAATAACCTGAGTATTTGTTGTGGCATTTCTGCCAAATGAGTCTGGTTCTGTCCTTTCCATCATTACTGTCAATTTAAGTTAATAGTGTGCTTAATAATTAATGAGGGGTCTGAAAAATATCTCTAACCAATACCAGCAAAGCTTTCACCAGGCTGTAAACTCCTTTCATTGTATTGTTAATAGCACACTGCACAGGACCAATATTTGAAATGTTGTCCAAATCCCAAGGAATTATCTGCATTCTTTCAATACAATATCAACAAAAATGTTCTTCTTGGCAGGATTTATTTATTTATTTACACCAAATGTCATAATGCTGGTTGTGGATAAAATATGACTGAGTCTACAGAACAAATGTAAAATTTCCCCCCCCCAAAAAAAGGATATTATTGTAATGTTACATCTGGTGGAAACAGTGGTGTCTAATAAAAACTGGGCATTGTGTTTGGCTACACTGTAGTAAGATCCCTCTTTTGGTTGTTTTGTGATTCTAATTACTGCGGTTTTAACAGGATTACAAGAGATAAAATGTACTGAAATGTTCATGGTGTTTGCAGACTAAATTAAATAGGATGTAATACGGTAATCTGCTGCTTAGTGATAAGAGGATGTAAATAGCCCCTGACAGTAGATCAGTTATCAGGTGTGAAAAACAATGGTGTGAAGCCCGGGTGTTTTTGGATTTCGGTTCTTTTGTGTTGTGTTTTTGGGGTTTTTTTGTTAGTTGGTTCGAAAGGCCCCGTTCTAAGATCATGCATTCAACGTATGTAAGTGAATAGTAAAGTAATCTGCACTCTTTCATAAAATGCTATTTATCAAATGATCACATTAAAAATTCATTTTCATGTTTAAATTTTTCTTGACACCAATATTGAAGATAAAAAAATACTCAAGTACTCAGTTTGTCCTTAAGACTGAGCAAAAAGCTGGATTTTAGTATATTACACACATTCAAACATTTGTCAGATTCTTTTTAGAGTCTCTATTAAATCATACTGTTGTGATTACTGTAATGATACCTGAAACCTACATATTAGACAAACATTGTTGATTAATGTTTGATTCTTTACAACAAAGCACCCTGCCTTTTGCTACTATACTATTACTATACTATTCCCTTTTTTTTTCTTAGAATTGTTTAATAGCCAGCCAGCATGATATGGTTGTTGTCTTTTTTCTGATTTTATTGAAAGAAGGGATTTTTTTTTTCAAAAGAAAAAAGTAGCACCTTGCTCTCAGGCTGTAAGAGCTACACAGAGTAAAAGAACAGCACTAGTTCCTCTTTCTACCCAGAGCAAAACAGTCAGCAGATTGACATATTCATTTTATATACACACTCCTCTGTTCTTTTCTCTGTATTTCAGTGGCTGGAATTGCTGAAGAGTCGGTGCAAAGAGACATTAGTCACCTCATCAACCCACAACAAGAAAAGTAAGGCTGACAAAAATATCATTTTGAAAAGTGGGAAATCCTTAATGCAAATTCCGCTGTGGGATAACCCTAATTTGGAAACCAGCATATTACAAAAGAAATTATTTTACATTGATTAAAAAATGACCACTGTTCAAACAGGAAGGTCTGCTTTGATTCTTGGATGTGCAGCAATAACAGTGTATGGGATTTGTATTTATTTTTGTGTAGGTAGCAATGACTCCTTCTGAAACATAAGAAAGTTTTGCATTTTTTTCATTTTTTTAAGTATTTTAATATTTAGCTTTTGCTGGTACTAGATTCCTGCAGAGTGTGTAAAAGAGCCATACAAAATTATACACAATATAAATAAATGTCTCAGAGGAAATCTAAAATCATTATGAAATTTTTAATGAAATTTGGGAAAATATTATATTTCAATTTAAATTCCACAAATACATTGAAATATACCCGATCTGCCTTGTATTAAAAGCCCAAACTAACTATTTCTTCCTCTTTTGAGCATATTAGAACTGTCAGTGAGAAGGGTTTTAGTTTTTAATCTTGGGATTTTTTTCAGTATGAAGGCCTCTGGAGTAATTTGAAGGGGACTGAATTATGTTAAACAGCAGTCCATGGCTAAATGTTGAAGAGTGTCTTCAGGGTTTCGACTTTTACATCCCTAGGCCTGTCTTGTATTCCAAAAAAAGAAAAAGAAAAAACTTAGAGGCATGTAGTATTACAATGAAGCCCTCTTTTCACATGCATATAAATTATATTAATCAAAGCATCATTTCACATTTTAATTTCAAGAGAGGGATTTATTTATATTCACAGCCACATTTTATTGACAGAAATAAGGCACACTTACAAAAGAAAATAACATTCACATCACTGCTATTATCAAAATGACTAAAATGTATGCAGCATCCATCCCTGGCTGGCTTTAAAACAATCATCATTACCATCTGCAGCAGCATGGCATTAGTACACAGCAGCATTAGTGTACGACCACAACAGACAGCAAGGAAAAGGAGTGTGGAGAAATGGAATTCACTGCAGATGACCAGCAGTTTAGATATCCCAGTGCCACCATCAGGAGCTATTCCAATACTCAACGAGAGAACACAATGCTTAATTCATGAGATCGTTAAAGAAACTGTCCGCTGCATTTGAAGATATGTTTCAATAATATTTTTTACAGCATGGCAGCTCTTTACAACAGTTTGGAATCAGGCAGAGACAGTCCAAATACAGGCTGGCACACAGAGAATGACACTGAGATAGCACTTTATACCACATCATTGTCACTGTTTTGGGTCTGTTTGTTTTTATGTGTCTGGTAATTACAGCATCAATAGACAATTCTGAATCTGACACAACCTTTGTGAGTAAATGTGACAAAATAATAAATGGATAAATGTAGTTTTTAGTTGCATCTTTAATTCTTAATAAGCGACATGTATGAGTTTTATGTAGATGTGCACCGATGTGGCCACTTTAAAAACAAATATATTGTCTCAGGCTTAGAGTGTATCAGTGATGCAAGTATAAACTGTTCACGTGATACAAAACAACTTCATCATGTGGCAGCAGTGATGTCAGCCAGCTGAAGGCCTGCAGCAGCAACAATAGGAAACCCACAGACAACGAGAAACAAACGGTGAGAGGACATCAACACCACAGCACCTCCAACAATCAACACGCAAATGCAGGGAGAAAGTGTGTGTGTGTGTGTGTGTGTGTGTGTGTGTGTGTGTGTGTGTGTGTGTGTGTGTGTGTGTGTGTGTGTGTGTGTGTGTGTGTGTGTGTGTGTGTGTGTGTGTGTGTGTGTGTGTGTGTGTGCGTGTGTACGTGTACGTGTACATGCACGTGTGTGATTTTTAAATTTTTTTATTCATCTGTGATTGTGCCACAAATGCTCTATTTTACGTCCTCCTACACACATTTTAGCATGTCTCTTTGTTTGTTTCCACAAGGAAAGGAACAGTAATTATCAGCTAAGCCAAGTGTTAAACATATAATTGTATTATTTGAATAATCTGCAATGGTAATGACTTGGATGATTTGTATAATTACAATCATGAGCATGTCTGAGTGACTCTGTGGCTAACTTTAAAATTAAGTCCTGCCTAGCAATATTGTATGCGACAAAAAAAAAAAAAAAACGGTGTTGAAATGGATTCATTTGATATTCCATACTAGCTATAGAAAGGTGTGTAAAAATGATTTACACTAGCCTGGTGGTATGGAAATCTCCAGCGAATGATCATGGGAGGTGACATGTGTGAGGACACGGCTTTATGAGTCAAGCTGATCCTATTAGATGTTTAAATGGATTTTACATGGGTGTCAAGGTTCAGAATGTGACATCAGACATGGAGAGGGAATCCATATTCATGGTGGATTGCCCCAGCCGGCAACACGGAAAAGCTGGTTATAGACCATTTGAGCCAGAGGTAATTGTTTATCTAGACACTTCTCTCCTCAATGCATAAATTGAGCTGTCGACCAGTCATGGTAGACATTTTGTTTTCTTTCTGTGTGTGTGTGTGTGTGTGTGTGTGTGTGTGTGTGTGTGTGTGGGTGTGTGTGTGTGTGTGTGTGTGTGTGTGTGTGTGTGTGTGTGTGTGTGTGTGTGTGAAGCGCAGCGGCAGCAGCAGTATTATATGTAGCGTAAACCTCACTGTGATAAATGTCATTTGAGCAGCTATTTGCATAAAAAGGGATGTAAAGGGAGAAAGTAAGATGCTGCTCAGCTCAGCGCAGCCCATAATAAATGCACTACATGGAGCCTGAATAAAACAGGGTTCCACTCTATAACCTCAGCCGGTAGAAATACAGCACAATCCAGTCTACTGATACCTCATTAAATATTACAGGCCTGTCCATACTAGCCAAGGAGATACTGATCCTTTTTGTTCAGCTTTGCATCATTTAAAAAAAGAAAGAAAGAAACAGCAGGATTTTGACCACCAGCAGATACTGAACCATCCTATTAAAATAAAATTAAATGATCTAATTTTTGTTTCTTGTTTTTTTCTTTTTCTTTTAATTAGCCCCTGTTTTTGTGCTTAGGCCACAAAATGACTGAACAAAAACTGTGCCAGCAGCTGGAATTATAAACACTGTTCTGGACCACAGAGCTGCAGGGCCAACAAAAGTTCCATACTTAAGTTTTTATTTTTTTCTTTTGTTGCGTGTGTCAATGTTGTTGTTTTTTTTTTGTTGTTGTTGTTGTTTGTTTGTTTGTTTGTTTTAAAACATGTTTAATTTAAGTAGGAGTCTGTATTTTAAAATTTTGGGTCCCGGTTTTAAAGAGGGTCCCTGTGTTAATACTTCACTTTGTTTCCATTTTATGCTTCCACGTTTTATTTAATCAAATTCCCCACAGTAAAATGGGACAGCTCCAAGGCCAAAAACATTGTTTCGTCTTTCATGATGACAGCACTAAAATGAAGTATTCTGCGTGTGTGTGTGTGTGTGTGTGTGTGTGTGTGTGTGTGTGTGTGTGTGTGTGTGTGTGTGTGTGTGTGTGTGTGTGTGTGTGTGTTTTAAGTTGCTTTTATGCACTGGTCACCAGGCCACTGCTTGTCAAAAAGTGCATGTAAAAGTTCAAATGACTACTTAGGCCAGACTTTCGTATCTTTGTATTTTAAATGTACAGGAATGTGTACAGCCTGTCATGCTGGCCTTGCAGGATGGAAACAAGTACTGCAGTATCGTGCAGATAGAGGGACATGATCAGGAAAGTTGCTGTCAGATGAGACAAAGAGCAGTTTTTCTTCTGTGAGACCAAACAATCTCAAGGCAACATATCACACAGAAAAATAACACACACACACACACACACACACACACACACACACACACACACACACACACACACACACACTATGCTGTCCATCACCACGGAGACAGAGACAGACTGACAGATGTGTTGTGGGACAGATGTGAGAACACTCTTGAGTTCAAAATATGGCTCAGCAGGCGGGAGGTGGTCAGGAAAAAAAAACAAAAAAAAAACCCATTGCAATGCACTACAAATCAAAGAAGAGGTGGATTTTTCTGTTTCGAAAGGTGGAGCGTGGGGGTGAGGCTTCACCCAACCTGACAGACCTCCATGGGGGGGTGGGTTGTTGGGGTGAGGTGAGGTGGATGGGTGTCGGGGGCTGGGGGTGTTGCTGGTATTGGGCGAAGAGAGGACTCTCCTCGACTACGCGTATTCTTAAGCAATAACAACGTGATCCGTATTATCCACCCAAGAATACCCGTCACCGAAGAGAGTCTTTCAGTAAACACAGGGAGCTAAGCCAGAAACCATGTGAGCAGCGCCACTGCAATCGTATCATCATCATCACCACCACCATCACCACCAAAGCCATCGCCGCCGCCAACAGCCCCCCTTCAGGCTCCAGTGGCAAACAGACACATACACATATAGAGAAAGCGGGGCAGTTGCATTGATTGAAGACGCCTCGCTGCAGTGTGAGGCAAGGCTCCATCAATGGCTCCTCTGCAAAGGAGAAAATTGACAACGGTGGCATTTTCAATCTGAGCCAGGAGCATGTGTGAAGGGGAGAAACAGAAAAACAAAAAAAGAAGGTATGTAAAATCTGAGGTTAGCTTGATTCAGTCTGTCTTGGTTCTGAAAACAAAACTGTGGAGGTGACGGGGTGTAAGGAGCGAGGCAGAACCCGGACTCCTACAGCGAGCCTCTTACCTGGGCCACGGCCTGACAGCACTGCCCCTGTCTCCTGGAAGGCCTGATCCAGCGATGACATTCGCTTTTCTTGGTGCTGGTGCTGCTCCTGCTCCTGCTCTGCCCTATCCAGGTGTAATGAGATCTGGGAGGGAGGTTTGGGTTTGGGTTTGGGTTTGGGTTTGGGTTTGGGTTTGGGTTTGGGGGGTTGGGGGACAGGGGGGTGAGGGTTGCATTGCACACACAGGGGAGACGGAGGGTTAGGGAGGTCAGGCCGGGAGCTGCCGTGATGTGACAATAGCTCTGTACACTCCATTACCAACACCACCACCACCTCTATCTGCCCTCCCCACCCCCACGACATGGGGAGACAAATCAACACATGGATCACACCACAGGAGGGAGGGTGCAGTGCATGCAGAGGACGCATTTGTTTGATTATATAAAAATAGCGTTTTTTGTTTTGCTTTGTTTTGGGTTTTTTGTTGTTGTTGTTGTTGTTGTTGTTGCAGCACACCAGTCTTCACTCCAGCCTCTCTCAGGCTAATTACTGTTGTGCAGCACAGCTTGGAAAACATACATTCAAGTCAAATTTAATTTATGGAAATATGACATTTATTTCCCTCACAATTTGGAAATGGTAAATTAAAAAAAAAAAAAATTCTCAAATTCAGAAATTGTTAGTAAGATTTTCACTCTTTATTCTTTATTTTGAAATGAAAACAATGAGTTTAAATACTAGAGCAAGGCTATGAATAATGGATTCAAAGTTCAAGCAAATTTATTCCATTTTATTCTAATTGAACTAGCCACCTAAATACAAAGAGTATGCTCCAGCTAAGCTGATCCAGAATCATTGCATTGATTTGTTGTCTCAAATCAATATTTACAATTACTCTACGGATGATTTGGTAAAAGGAATAAGCTTGTCGATGTGTGTCTACTACATGCCAAGAGGAGACATTAGATTTACTGTTTCTAAATGATTATCTCATTGCACACATTTATCAAAACTGAAAGATAATCGTGTCATTTGATTCCTCAAACCATAATCAAAGATTGACAGCGAAAGAAAATGCAGTTTAAATTTTTTATCATTAACAAAAAATTACTGTATTTGCAGTAAAATTGGTACAAAAACCAGACTTGTGTTGAAAAATTGTAACTCTGCAGAGGGGCTGAAGCAGCGAATGGACAAAGTGATAAACAGAATCAACAGCCCCTGTGCAGGGTGTAGGGAGGAGGGGGAGTAAAATGGACAAATACTCAAACAAAGAATGAACAGATAAAGCGGGAAGAAAAGAAGAAAGCAGATGAGACACTAATTTCCATTTTTTTTCCTCCTCTTGTCTGTCCAGCTTCTTCTTCTCTATTTCCTCTCTCGTCCTCCACTCAGCCGACCGCCCTGGAACACTCGACCCAGGAGACACACTAATAGAAGCACATACATGCACATACACTCAGCCAAAACCAGGAAGACCCCCATCCATCCGCCCACCTAACCACCCCTGAGCTGCAGAGAGCTGGGATTTACCACCCGCAGCCAAACACACACACACACACACACACACACACACACACACTTAAAAACACACACTCATCTAGCCCGGACCAACCCAGGCCATCTGTAGAGAGGGAGAGAAAAGAGAACCTAAGGGCTTCTGCTAGAGATCACCACACACACACACAGACACACACACAGACACACACACACACACACACACACACACACACACACACACACACACACACACACACACACAGGTCGGCCAGCCCAAGTATCATTGATTGTTCAGTGGAAACACCCCAGAGACTCATCTGATTACTCTAAGAGCAGAGGCAACAGCTAAAATCAAACACTAGGAATCTACTCTTACCTTTGCTTTCATTCAAACTTCCACACACATAAATTCCACACACAGCCAACAGAATACCACAGGTTGTCAGGAACAGGAGGCAGTAAAGATGATGAGTAATAAGTGCAATGATTTTTGTTCTTTTTGGGGGTTTTTTGGTTTTGTTTTGTTTTTTTTTTACATGTATTTTTCTCCACACTAAGGAATTGTAATTTATCTTTCCTTTCTTAACTTAACTTACATGACCCTCCTTTCACACACATGCAGTCACCCGCTTACTCATGCCTCTGACTGAAATTCCCACAAGCCTGATGAATATGACAATAGTTTACAGGGGATTTAGAGAGGAAAATGACAAACACATTTGTGCAACGTACAAACACAAGTAAAGACAAACATTGCAAGTAAATGGAGAAATAATGGCAAAAATAAGAAATAAAAATCTCCTCAAATCAGAAAATGTTGAAAATGTTTTCAAAATTTTTCCAACAAAGGAAAAAGGAGTGGGGAAAGAAAAAGGAGTAAAGCACTGTGTGTGCCATGGTGGCCTCTTACCCTCTCTTCCTCCTCTCCTGTCTGCTCTCCTGTAACCCAGGGTGTTGCCTCTCCTCTGCTCTCCCGATGCGCCTCTTCTAAAATTCCCTCCCCTTCTTTCCTTCCTCCTCTTCTGTTGATACCGCGCTGAGGATCCATGGCAAACTGGGAGGTGGTGATCTCCCTCCCCCTCCCAATTCCAGGAAGAGCTCCCTGAGGAGAAGGAGGAGGCAGATCCCGGCAGGAGAAGGAGGATCCAGCAGCAGGAGCGGCGGTGGTGGTGATGGAGGTAGCGGTGCTGATGTTGCAGCTGCTGCTGCTGCTGCTGCCAGAGAGGGATGAGGGAGGGATGGATGCTTAACAAAAGATCATCTCATCCCCTGTCCTTCTCTGCTTCTTTTCCTTTCTCTCCTCCACTTCTTTTTCTTCTTCCACTCCTCCTGTCGCTCTCACCTTCCCCACTCCTCTCCCGGTGCTGAAAGAAGCCAGTTGTTGCTTTGCCGCGGCAAATGAACTGACAGCCGGCGACGAGCCGGCAGAGCGAATGAGAGAGCAGAGAGCAGACGGATGGGGGAGAGAGAGAGCGAGGGAAAGAGAGAAAGGGAGAGCATGTGGTGTGATGTGGCATCTGTGAGAGAGTGATAGAGAGGAGAGAGAGGGATATGAAGGTAGAAATGGACGTGGGGTGGGAGGATGGACAAAGTGGGAAGAGGAGGAGAATGAGCTGCCCCTTGGGACTGATGAAAATCTGCAGCTGGGATGGAGGGAGGAGAAAGAAAGAGAAATCATATGTATTGACACACAACACACACTACATCCTCAGCTGTGATCAGCACTCGCTGCCGACAAAAGCCTTCATGCACACACTTTATACACATCAGCATCTGCATGAAGAGGACGCTGTGTGTGTGGAGGGCTTCAAGTGTGACAACATTAAAGGTGTTTCTTTTCCTCTCTGTTAAAAAAACAAAGGGGACAAGGAAAGGTAATAAGGTGTCATCAGTCATAAAAATGCCACCTATTCCATTCAGTTGGTCTTGAACATTGGGTATAAACTGATACTGGTTTTAGTTAGTCAGTACCATCCCTCAGGGTTATTAGTACTAAAATTAATAAGTTGCCATCCCATACAATTGTTTTTAGTAATTAACTATTGAAGTGTAAATTTCATTTGCCTGTAGAGATAAATAGTCTTTGAAACGACATTTGTCGAACCCTAATATGGTCAACCAAAAGTCAGAAGCTCTCAAATCGAGTCTGTCAAATAAAATCACCACGTAGAAGTAATTTGTCTTTCATCCTTTGACATAAAAATATAATTAGCAAATATTTATGTGTTGTGAAGAAGAACTATCGTATCCCAGAGAGACTCTACAACGACCACAAGAAGTCATTCTGTCAGTGTACAGGTCTGAGGTAGACACTGCAGACTATAGAATATCCCTGAAACAAACAAAAAAAAAAAAATAAGGAGGAGGAGGCAGGTGAAAAAAGACTGAAGAATAAAGGCAAGGCAAAAATGAAACCAATTTCCTTCCATTTAAGGTGTTCTTAATGCCAACTGGTCTCTTAACTTACCGCAACAGGCCGTGACTTTTCAAGCTCACATTTTCAATTAGTAAGGCATGAAATTATCTGAGCAGAGAGAAAATGAGATCCTGTTTCAAACCAGAGATAATGGTCATAAAGCATCAAATTCCCTGTAGGTGTCCAGATCACACAAACAGAAATGCAGCAACACACTGGTGATACTTCGCTGTCTTTTTTCAAAGCAGCGGGAGACAAGGAATGCACACAAACATTCAACAAGCTTTGTATTCTTTTTTTCTCTCTTTACGTTACTTCCATCGAAAGGCTCTGAGCCTGAGAGGCTACACTGAAACCAAGCAATCCCTCAATAAATATTGAAAAAAATAGGAAGTGCAATTGATGCAACAGGTTTGTGTGTGATTCTATTAGTCTGTTTTGTCATCATCTGATTCCTCCTTCCGTGTTCAATTTAAGGAAAGTCGACCACAAGCAGACAAAAAGCTCGCGACGCAAAAGCTTGATTTCAGGAGCAGCTTCATTTCAGTGGAGCAACAGAGCAATTACATTTACATTTCTGCTACTGCCTTTGACACTTGTGAATCTCTGGACTCAAAGGAAATTAAAATCTCTCAAGGATTCCACAGTGATCAACGCTGCCTTTGAGGGCGAGTAGAGGGGTAAAATAATCATACACGGTTTTATCTTGGCTGGAGATGGTTCCTTAATGTATAGCAGACAAAGGAGCCTGAGGAGCTTGGGGGAACAGCTCTGTTTCATGGCGGCGTAGTGCCCCCCAGTGGCACGTACCAGTATGTCACGCAACACTGACAGCTGCTGCTGCTGCTGCTGCTGTTGGCTCGTTGTTTAGCCACAGAAGATGCTTTCAGAGGTACAACAGCAAGACGAATACAAAAAGGTGCGGAAGAGGCAAAGGCACTATGGGAACTACACATGCCTGAACAGGGTGAGTGTGTGAGGAAGAACAGAAGATGGAGCTCAGTCCAAACGTAGACACTGACGACCAATGTGTAGTGATGGCAAATCAAAAGAATCAAAATAGCAACAGCAAGTAAAGTATGATGGCGGTTCTTTATTCCTGACTGCAGCTGCTAGAAGAAGAATCATGGGATCCTCATGTGCTGTTAACACACACACACACACACACACACACACACACACACACAGTGGTGTCATGCAACAAAGAGATGAGTGGAAACCTGGTCCCTTGTTTTTTGTTTTTTGTTTTATTTAATTTGATTAATTTTTGTCATAGGTTTTTGTTGTTTTCTTTGTTTGTTTTGAGAAAAACTGGTCTCAACAGTCTCGCAAAATGTCCACTTCCAACTTATTGGGTTTTTAAATTATTCATATGAGGGACACACACACACACACACACCCACACACCTACACACACACACATTTTCAGCTTGTCTGTATTGAGATGTTTTGGCAACAACATTCATCCAACATTCATGCCTAAAAATCAGATTGGACTGAGAATCCAATTGTATTGATGGATCCAGAGGGAGCAGCAGGAAGAAAGAAGCATGCAGAGAGAGAGATAGAGAGCAGGAAGGTCTCTTCTTTTCAAAGCAGCCAGCCTTACAAAAGGCAGTGAATTGGGTTTGAAATGCCGCAAGGCCAAATGTCTGCAGAGCAACATGCACGGCACAACTGTAACAGAAGGAGAGACGGGGAAAGAAAAAGAAAAATCTATAAGCTATTAACAGCCAATTAATCCCATAAAGCAGTTTACAATGGCAGGATGGAAGACGGTGGAAAGCTGCATTTCCTACCATGTTCAGAAAAATCAATTGTGCTGACAGCAACTTCCATAAAAAATATATCTCATGTCTCCTTTAAATGACAAATGTAATACATTAAAATACTACGCAGTGTTTTAAAAGGTTTGAATGCTATAGTTTTATAGTTACAGATTGGCAGCATTTATAAGTAAATCAAAAATAATTCAAGAATCTATTAACTGTGAGCTACTAAACATGCAGCCTCTGAAGTGTCTGATTTGACTTCATTTTATTCACATTGTTGATCTTTCATAAAAATGTTGCTGGGCCCCCTGTAGGCCTACTTTAGACTATACATTATATTGTATACATCAGTTACATAATACCCCCAGTCACTGAGAAACCACTACTCTTGAGTTGACACAGTTAATTGATGGAAAAATAAGCAACAACAGTTGTGAAATTTCTTGTGGTTTCAGTCTTTTTTTTTATCAGATAAGATAATACCTTATTGCTCCCCATGCCAGAGGAAATTTCCATTGTTACAGCAGCAACATATTTCACAGCAGCAGGAGCCATATGTATAGTGAAAATAATAATAATAATATGTACAATATATACAAAAATGAAGAATGGAAATGAATAAATACAGTACTGCTACACTATAAATGACAGCAACATAAAGTGGCTTGTTGAATAAATGTAACTGTAAAAGTGCAAAATGCCAGCAGTGCAAAAAAAAAAAAAATGTTGCGCAGATTTTACCATGGTTTGAGATGAGGACGTGATACAAGTCTACTTTATGCTAACATCAGCCAGTGATGCTGATGTTGTAAAGTGGTACAGCAGATGAAATGAATGACCTGCGATAGCGCTCCTTCTTGCAGGGTGGATGTCTGAAAAAATCTGACATCAGCTTCTCAATGTTTAATAAACAACACGTAGACATGAAATGATGTCTTCATGTTTAATTACTGCTGATATCAATCATATTCCATGACAGACTCTGCACCATCAGTTGATGTGAGCGGGGATAAGAATTAAACTGAGTTAAGATACAAATACACTCTCATGTCATGCCTCATTTGGAATGCAGCTGTTTTGGTTAATATTCTTTGTTTCCGGCAGAATGTTCAGACATTTTCCAGAGGACAGCACTGTACAGGAGGCAAAATACATTGCATCCTGATATCAAATTGGAGTGGTAAACCAGTTATGATAAATTTATGACACCTCCTTCAGCTAATTATCTTGTTATTGTAAAAAGAAGATGACAAGGATTTATGAAAAAAATAAAATAATAAGATGAGCCAAAGGCAGAAACAACTCGTATCTGCTTTAACATATGTATCTTCAAATACTACATTGTATACTGTGTGCAAATGGGGACATTTAATAGATTTAAATCTTATCTAGGCCCCAGTGTTTAGCACTATACTGGTGCACAAGTCATTCCAGATTTCTGAAAGCTGACAGAGCGTTTTCACTCATGTTTATCTGCTGCTTATTGTTTTTAATGTGACTATGCTGCTGCCATCTTGGCCAGATCTCCTCATCTCTGTACTTAACATGGTTAAATAAATGCTAAATTAAAAAATAAATAAATAAAATACTTTTTTTTTTTTTTTTTTTTTAAAAATCAGTTAAATCACTTACTAAGACATGTCCACAGGATACCCCTCATCTCACCCAGTGTGTGCTGAGATAGTTTCTAACCCCTGCAGTCCTGACAGGACAGTTCTTGTCTCGCTGGATACGACATCATACTTTGAGCTTATTTTCCACAGACCTATCACCGACTGGCTGGAATCATTTTAAATGGTAACCCTTAGATGTGTGGACAGCAGGGACAATTGCAGAGAAGCTATTTTAATGAGCTGGTGATGGCAGAACTTTTTAGGGTTAGCAGAACAAATTGGATGCCAATCGACTGGGTACAGCCACCAACAGCTAACTTGACTGCTCTGATCTTTACACATTTAGTTAACACATAAAGTATGAAACCCACTTTAAACCACAAAAGTAGAGCAGTAAATAACATGAAAACACACACACTTTTCCTGTATTTCGTGTCTAGTGCATTGTCATACACACTACACATTTCTATGATTTTCATCCCACTGTATACATATTTACACACACATGCTGACAGATTCAAGCTGAGAGGCACTGAATCATCTACACCATATACATAACAGCAGTTTGTATAATTCAAAATGTTTTATTTGTTTATACTTGAAACATTTTCAAGTTTTTCTGTGGCTTTTGAGTAGGTCACTTTCTTCACAATAGTCAATTATTCAGAAAAGCATACACTACATACAAACCAAAATATAAAAGATAAACCTGCTTTACAACAGAAAACCAGTGAAGTTTTCACAGCATGTTTATGGGCAGAAGGGACTCAGCTTTACTTAGTGATGGTGAGAGAGAGAGAAACTGCTGAACCGAATGCACTGGCAAGAGGTAAAACTCCGTGGCCAGTTGAGACTGGCCAATATGGCACCAAATCCACATGCAATAATACACACAGGTGCACAAAACAACATGAAAATAGCCAATGAGCCATGGTAGTTTTGTAAATGTCCACATCAAACATGTTACAGGTGAGACAGCACTGACCAGAGTACATTTGAAACGATGTGACGGTTAGATTTATGTGTTGCTTCTATCTTTAGGGGAGTATTTTCATATAACATACATTGTGAATGTTTAGATGAACCCACATTTAGTGGATTTGTTGCTTATTGGGAGACCCACCAAACAAGCGTGTTGGCATCCGCAGCAGCTTGTCTGTAATTCAGCACCAGTACACAGCAGCCTCTGTAGGCGTACTGTTAATGAGTAACAGCGGACCATCCTGTAGTAATAAAGAGCTTAGATTTTATGCTAACAAGCAGCAGCCTTCAAGTCAAGGCAGAGCTGCTCCGCTGAGGGTTGTCAATTGGTGACCTCTGGCTTTGATTCACAGAAGCTTTGCATAACTAGAATCTCCACCTGGGCTTCTGATGCTGCTCGTGGTTCAAGAGGTCAGCAAGATGTGCACAGCCCAACAGGACAGTCTGCTGGGGGTGGAAGAGTGGTGTCTATGGCAGTCTGAATGACAACAGCAGAACATAACATGACAAATAACCCACCCAGCAACTGGTATCATAGAAACACGTGCATGAATAATGCATATAACCGAATGACATCATGTGCTTCAATTAGTTTTTTTTGTCTGTTTGTTTTTTCATTTCATGCCGTGCATTGCTAATGAATGACACATTCTCTCTGATTTTAAACCTAATCTTAACCACTTAAAAACGCATGCCATCTAACATGCCTGAAGTGGAGTGCTATCTGTACACCATCCCATTAAATCACATTAAAGAGACATTTCTGTGCTAGAAGGATGGACACCAGCTTTTTGTGAATTTCAACTTTGGACTGCAATGAATATTTACCTCTTGGAACCTGGCAGAACATAATTTTCTTGATGTAACAAAGGACAAGAAGAAAAATGTAAATAATGAGTGAAAAAGCACATTTTCACAGTGTGATCAGTTATGTATATGATGTAAATTCCTCACCTCTTCATGCAAATGATTTACATGTTATGGAAAGGTAAACAGCCCTTTCAGATCTGCACAACACTGGTTAACAAGAACGTTCATTCCACCAGCAGCTGTGAGCCTAAAGGAGCTACGGATTATTATTGTGCTACTACTGTGACCAAACTTCCCCAAAGAGGTCATCAGTCCTGTCTTACCTTGACCAGGAGCAGTTCCTCAGGCTTCCTACTCAATGTGATGGCAGTTTTCATTCAGAGTCAGATCTATGCTCGAGCTTTGGAGTTCACTGTTGGTCCTGACATTACAGTATTCCACCATCAAGTCAATCTGCATGGATTTTTCACCTCAAGTTCAACTTTTAACTTTGAATTTTGCCATTGACCACTATCAAATTGCTAACTGTGCTGACCTTTGAGCGAACAGAAGCTAAGTACAAAATGGAGAATGTTGCCCCAGCATACCATCTGTTTGCCATTTCATTTTCATCAACGTCTTCTGTTGAAGTTTAGGCCATTTCAGGAGAGAATTTTGAAGGACTGTTATTCAATGTAATTAAATTTTATTCAGTTAGCAGCAAATCCTAACATAAGTCATTTCAAGGCAGTTTGCAGACCTTGCAGTATCATCAAGAGAAATACAGCAATTCAGCATTCAGCAACAGTTAAGAGCAAAATCCCTTGTTAACAGGAAGAAACATCCAACGGGACAAAACAATACAATGCATTTTGAAATGATGCACACATTAATGTTAAATGCAACTTTAGCATAGAATATGTTTTGCCCTTCTGCAAAAGCACAACCAAAGAAGAACAAACCAAAAGGAGTAGAAAGACACTGAATTCAACAATCAAGGGGGAAAAGGTAGTGGAGACAACAAACTTGTTTTTCAAGACTTTCACTAAGTGCAAAAGCACACAAATCAAGCCCTCCTCCGTCCTCCCTGCCGATGCTGCCTGAAGAGAGTTATGGTGCGACCGTCAGTATTTACGGCTAGAAGGTAGATGAGCTTCAGAGAGTGGGCGGACAGCTGGGGATTGTTCTGTGCTTATTTGTGTCCAAACTGTCCATATATTGACCAGGAAGATTGACCTCTACCAACTGCCATAGGTCCTGCCTGCCTAGGCATGTATCTGTCTCTCTAGGACTGTTTGGTGGGTCAGGGTCAGTCATTAACAGAAAGCTAGTGTGTGTGTACATGTGTGTGTTTTAATGTGCAATGGCTGTAAACCAAACAGCAACTGAAGGCTTGTGGCCAGGGGCAATCCTTGGGAAAGGCATCCAGGCCCGCAGCAAGCAGCAGGCACTGAATCAGAGCAGCCTAATTATCAATGCAACCTGCCTTCACTACTTGACTTATGAACATGCCAGATTTTCACAGGATAAAATCAGGTGAAAGAGGACATTTAAATGATTATGGTGAGGAAATCAAAATGCTGCAACGACACAATTGCAAAAGCTTAGAAAACCAGGGTATACATGGAGTGGAGAAAATAGGAGGTGCTACAAGATTCAGGGGTTTCTGTGGTGTGTTGTACAGTAGGATGTTGTACTATTAGCACTGGACATATCAAAGACCAACCCTGCACTCTACAAATTACGGTTGCACACAATCATACTGTAATAGGTGACATAATTGCAAATAGAATGTATTAAATGGTAGAGAAAATTATGTTAATTGTTGTATTTCTAATCAAGGTATTTGTAACTTAGCATTATTCAACATTTTTCATTTTCAACCATTTTTTTCCTGTGCTTTTTGCCTAAACCAAGTCACAGATGACAGTCTGGATGTGAGCCCCATAGTGTGGTGAAAGTTGTGCATTTTGATCAGTTAATACACCCCAAGTACCTCTGGCTAAGTGTCAACACTGTGGGTTCACTCAGATAAAATCTCATTCACCTCCATTTTACTGAGGCAGGAATCTTAGACAAATATCTACAAGCTGATCAAATTAAAAGTATTTGCACAGTCAGATAACACTCAACAGGATTTTTTCATATAGTTGCATACATTAACAATCATATAAAATGATGTCATCATAATGCTTATACAGATGGTGGTGACAAACCATGAGCTTTTTGTGTGAAAGTGTGACTCCAAGCAACAGGAGAGAAATTTCCGTCAAGGTGAATAATCAGAGAGAGTAGAATGCTTTGGCAATGGACACAGCTGAGCAGAGAGGAGCTGAGAGGCCTTCAGCCTTCAGCAGATTGTCTGTCGAATGAATTCGACGACACATCCCCAAGGACCAAATAACAGAAAGACGCTCAGAAACACTCATTGCTGCTCTGATTGCCATATTCTCTAGATAATTAACTGTCAAGGTTCTTGTCACACCTCCCCACCCCCGCCCCCCATCCCCCTCCAACCGTACTCCCACTCATTTTCTTCTTTTCTCCATCACCTCCTCTGTCTCTCTCTCTCTCTCTCTCTCTGCTACTCCTTGGTGGTGTGGAGGAGCTTGATCAGCCCCTCATTACTCGCTGGAACATATTAGCAGTGTTTATCCCTGAGTGATCGGCTATCCTACCAAGCAGGGGAAGAAGGCGGGCTTGGGGTAGGGGGTGGGAGAAGGAGGAGGAGGGTGAGTGAACTGGGGTGGAACTAATTTTTTGACAGGTCCTTGATATGGGCTGGGGGGTGTAACAAAACAGGGACTCAGCCTCTGAAATCCTTTGGGTTGAAGGGGGCGCAGGGCATTTTAGTTATTCATTCGAGTGATGCTGCTGTCTTGTGGAACCCAGGCTTTCTAGCAACATTTGTTTTAAACTGAGACACTGGAGTAGAGGAGAGGTCAGCTCAGGTTCTTAGGGTGAAAGAGAGCATCCAGGTACTATCTGATCTTAGGTCATAGAGCTCAGTTTATCTGGATTATTCATACTGACCTACGATAATGTCAAGCTCTTTGTAAAGACAGCATGTTGAGAGTCTTAGTAGATCTAACTGTGCTCCAGTAGCAGTCAGATCTTTGTTGTGTGTCAAGTTCTCCCTCTCTGTTCCCATGTTTCTGTTCTTTCTCTGCACTGTTAGCTATCTCATCTATCCATTTTCTTCCACTTATCTGGGGTCAGGTCACAGAGGCAGCTAGCTAAGCAGATCATTCTAGATGTCCGTCTCCCCTGGCAACATTTTACAATTCCTCCTGGGGGATCCCAAGGCAGTCCCAGTCCAGATGAGATATATAATCTCTCCAGTGGGTTCTGGATCTACACCAAAGTCTCCTCCCAGCTGGACATACCCAAAGAACCCAAGAAGCATTCTTATCAGATGCTCAAACCACCTCAACTTGCCCCTGCTGACATGAAGAAGCAGCCATTCTACTCTGGGCTCCCTCTAAATATCTGAGCTCCTCACCCTGTACTTAAGGCTGAGCCCAGTCACTCCACTGAGGAAGTTCATTATTACAGAACCCTTTGACTTGGTGTAAATGGCCAGGGCTCCCTCCTGGACTCAGGGCACGGAGGGAAGCTTGTTAACGAGAGCCTGGTGGCTGAATTTTGCTTCATGAGACTTGGCTATGCACAGTGCAACAAAGCTGCATGGTGTTGCCACCTGGTGGGCCCTGCACCAACTGGGGTAGGCGTAGGGGTTGGGTGTAATGTAAGCCAGGTGAAGGCCTTGGGCAGACACCTGCTTGTACTGACCTACAGCATTGCCAACTGCTTGGCCAGATGTAGATCATCACCTTGCTGTCAGCTATTGGTAAAATGCAAGATGCCAAAAACTCATATATGTTATACGACAGTGTTAGTTTTAGTGCTGCTCTGTGTTAATTTCCTCATTTTTAAAAAGAAAAATGGATTGACAATGAAAAAAATGTTACTTTTTGTTGTTATGAAGTAACTGAGACCAAAATGGAATCTAAAGTAACCTTTGACAATGACAACATGAAATTTTTTTTTTAAGATTTCAGCCATCGAAAATTATACCACAACTGAGCAGCCTTGGCGGAGTGCTGCACTCTCTGAGGGCTTTTCTAGTTTCTTCATGTGATTGAGGTCAGTATTATTAAAAAAAAAAAAAAAGACGTTTTGACAACAGATACAGACAACAGATAATTGTTATACACAGTTACATAGAGAAAAAGCAGCCGAAATACACAGGATGTGATATAGTTTTTAAGGGTTCTACTTTTTTCTGCTGCTCAAACATGTTGCTTGTAAGTTGATTTAACTCTTTGTCTTGTTGTACAACCTTCAGTAATACATACTGTAAATACCCTCTTATTCTATCTGTGTTATTGGATGTTACCATTTGTTGAAAAAAAAACACATTTCTAAAGTTCACTGAGAAATAGACAAGAAATGGTAACAAAACAGCTGAGACAAACCACACAAGTATTTGGAAATAGGCGGAATGCTATCGTTGCTTTCAGTTGGTTCTCTTTTATGTTGCAATCAAAAGAGAAAAGAGTCATAGATGTGTGAAGTCTGTTGATTGTGTTCTGTATCATTCCCTGTAGCACTGAATATACAATGAAGGATCCCGCAGGACCTGATAAGTACACTGTTTTCATCTAGCTCCATATATAGAAGCTTTCAGTGAAGCTGCTGAACACTATCACCTCCTGTGGATGAAAGGCCAAACTTTATGCCTCAAATAAAAATGAATTTCTGACTGTACAGTACCTCATCTGGTGAAACTGCACCTGCCATGTTTGTTTTTGTTGATAATGCCACATTTCCACCTACTCACATACTTTGCATAGAGCACAGGAGAAATGAGATCAGATCACAATGCAGAATAGAAATGCCAGGTGTAAATGCAAAGCCTGTGATAAGACTGTTCATTAACCTGAGGGTACCATCCTGAGTTTTACTATGATATGAACGAATGAATCACCATTTCCTCCATGAGCTCTGTGGGTGAAAACTACCACCTTTGAGATGTTAGAGTTTACATTTTCAGTCAAGAAATGATGATATAAGCCTCCAGAAAGCCATAGTGACTGGACCCTCATGATCAAAGTGATTGATCCTTTTTTGTAGCCCTAATTAAACAATTAGAGCTCCAGTCTTCTCTGTTGTTCAATGTAATTTTCTCTAAATTCAATCCAAGAAATCTTTATTATTGGCCATAGCAGGGACTGTAAGGGGATGAGGGCAATTTAGACAAATCTGTCCCAGCTTGGCCTTAAACTGGGGAATGGAGGCAGGCGGCTGAGGTTGTTGAGATCACACATGGGGTAAAATGGAGAGGGGGGTTATATCAGAAAACATAGTGTTTAGCATCAGTGTTTTGCGTTTACATTATGTGTGGACCTCTAGATATTGTTCAGAACAAATGGAAGCCCTGAGAACCTACATAAAACTTGGCAGCCTTTATTAATGACCTTATATTTTATGAAACAAGAAACATTTTACATTTGATAAGGAAACGATGAGAAGGCTGCACAACCTTGCTGATCAATAATGCACTACAAAGCTAGATATTTATATTAGTGAGGTTTGATAAACCTAAACCCAGAGTTTTCATTGTCACAGAGATGGCTCACTTTTAACCTGGCAAGATCACCAATGTAACTTATACAGCAAAGCTAACCAGTTCCACTGAACAAAGTTGTGCAGTTACTGTATAGCAGTGCAAACTGTATGCAGGACTTTGCCATGGGAAACAACATGCATCAGTTGTAGATCCAGAAAATACATCAATGTGTGTTTGGGCTTTATCCTGATTTGCTGCCAAGTCTGTTTTACCTTGGTGGTACTGCAGTTAATAGAACATTAATTAGAAAATTGATTAGTCTGCTGGTATTTCTCACAGGTAATATTGAGTCAATCACATTATTTCACTTTGGCCAATAAAGTCATATCCATGTCTTCTCTTTACTATGGGAGAGTGAATGCACAGAAACCCTAAGCAAGCTAATAACCACCATTGTGATACCTGCTATTTCAACCCGGGGGTTTAGGTTTTGTTAATGCAGCTTATGTAAAGAAAGCCTGGCTATGCTAACCTGGCTTTGCAGTGCAACCTTCTGATAATCACATTTTAGAACTGTTGCCAATTTCTGATGTCACTTTGGCGCTGCCCATAGTGAGGAGGGTGATTTATATAGTGGTATGGTGTTGCAACCTTACCTCAGAATCTCAGAAGTCTTCTGTAACTTGCTGAGACATGCTGATGCTGAAGCAACTGGTTAAACATCATTCAAAGTTATCTTTACCTGCTGCCTCACCCTGTGCTAACTGAGCATGACTGTGTTTGCACTTCACTATGTAACTCTATTTTATTGATCTGTACATACTGACTTCTTTAACACTATATGCACCGATCAGGCATAACATAATGACCACCTGTCTAATACTGTGTTGGTCTCCTTTATGCTGCTAAAACTCCTCTGACCCAGTGGTTCATGGATTCAGGACCTCTGGGGATGTCCTGTGGTACCAGGATGGTAGCAGTGAGTTCTGTGGGTTCTGTGGGTTGCAGGGTGGGATCTACCTAGATCAGGCTGATCCTGGATCATCCCACAGATGCTCAATAAGCTTTAGGTCTGGGGAGTGTGGAACCCAGGTGAACACCGTAGTTCTATCATGTTCCCCGGGTCACTCCTGAGCAGTTTTTGTGGTGAGTTAGGGTGCATTGTCCTGCTGAGGGTGGAAACTGGCATCTAGGACTGCTGTTGCCATGGAGGGGTGGGGGGTTGAGGGGTTGCTTGGCCTGCAATATTTAAGTGGGTGGTACATGTTAAACATCCACGGTGGTCATAATGTTGTGGCTGATGGGTGTATATTACCTACCAGCACACAAACAAACAAGTTTATATTTTGTAGAACACAAATATCCTTGTTCTACTGTATATACTATTAGTTTCTGTACATAATCACATCTTGTTGGTTTGCACACCTACTTCAGCAGCTTTGCTACTGTTTGTGTTTGATTAAATGCAACATTGTTTTACTAAGAATTACCAGGTCTAATTACCATTATGTGCCCCATCACCAGCCACACCTCTGAAAATTGATTATTATTGTGTTTTGTGGTTGTTATAAACTTGGAGGTATAAAATAAAGCTCTTAAGACTTTTACTTCTGCCATACCTTTAGGTTTGCCAGTTCAATACCGAGTTATGTACTTCATATTGTATTTGGTTATTATTGTGATCTGTGGTCATTCTCTCTGCAAAATTATGCTCCTATATAGCCAAACCACATTTGCAAACATTTTGAAGGTAATGCAGTTTTGTTTTGAATTGTGACTTGTGATGTGGTGGAAAACGTGGCCAGTTTGAAAGGACAACAAAGCTGGAATTTGGAGGCAGGAGGGATTAACTAGCATCCAGACTTTCATGCAGGAGACTAAGGTTTGCATCAAGTGATGGACAAGAAAGCATCAGCCCCAAAATTAAATTTGGTTATTGTTGTTGTTTACGTTGGGTTGCACTTCCTTTCTGGTAAGATTCAGTCACAACAACTACATGTTTAGGTTTAGGAAAATATTACACTTGTTACTTGTGACTTTTCCATGTCAGAAGCTTAGTTAAGGTTAAGCACCAAAATTACTGGATTTGGGTTAGAAAAAATGTCATGGTTTAGAATAGATAGATAGATAGATAGATAGATAGATAGATAGATAGATAGATAGATAGATAGATAGATAGATAGATAGATAGATAGATAGATAGATAGATAGATAGATAGATAGATAGATAGATAGATAGATAGATAGATAGATAGATAGATCTTATTGTCTGTCCCAAATGGTGACTGAAATTCTCCTTTGACAGGCTCCAACAATAAAATACAACACATAAAAACACATTGAAAACACAAGTTTGCAAAGTAGATGTCTAAAAGAAATGTCACAAAGGAAACAGCAGTCGATAAAAATAAATAAATAAACTCTTTACTTGATATGTTTGAAGCCTCCCCTCCATTTTCTGGGTTACCAGGGTGACAAGTTTCTTCTCATCTAATATATGATTGGGTGGCTGAAAAGTAGCAGCAATAAAACAGTAAAATACACTGCAAAAATATGTTGATTAGAAATGTATTTGTGATGCATTTACTAACATAAAAATATGTAGAAAATATGTTTCTTTCAAGATTTAATTGAGAATGCAAACAGGAAGGTAATTTTGTGGAGACATGGTTGCTCCTCTATATCATTCTGTTGAGGTATTAAACATTTGATGAACACATGGATGTGTTTTCCTGACATAACAACCCCAGAAATCAAATATTTAACAAAAAATAAAAAATACAATATATGTCTTTGCAGCTTTACTGTAACTTCTCTTTGTGTCCCTTTCAGGCTTATTACCTGTTTTACAAACATAGTTTTAGTAGTGATGATAGTGGCATTTCCCTTCTCTGGACACAAGCATACAATCCATAAACCTATAAAGCATTTGAAAAATTGGAAGGATAAAAAAATAAATTTAAAAAATGTGCATATGTGTGTCTGCATCTGTATGTGTGTGGGTGCCATATCTCATAGTCTAGGGAATCTCTTTTGGTTAAACCAGCTGCCTTATAACATTAAGGCAGACAAATCCTCAGATGGAATGGGATGGATGGGAAATGGCCACCTGATTGGTTATACTGCCTCTTTAACAACATTACAGCAGTGTAAGTGGAACAGGACGATCAATCAACCCACGGCATGATGGTACATTGCCTGCAGAAATCTACAAGAGCCAGTCTGGAAATGGCAGGGGTTAAGAAAAAGGAATTATATTCACAAAGGCTCACAATGTCTCTGTTACATACATTTTCAAAGATGTTGCAGTTGGTGAAATATTGTATGGCCTGTTATTTATTTAATTAAGTGCTCACAATCGCACTGAAATGGTTGCAAAGCACATCATTCAATAAAAACAGCACTGTTATTTTATTTAAAACAACAGCAAATCAGCTGCATGCTGACAGTAATCAAAGCAATATCTATAGACCTATTTACAGGTTTTTTAAAAAGTAAAATGAAATGAAGTTTTATGACTTTACAGTAAGTACTGTGCTTCTTAGTTGAGCAGTAGGATGTTTGCTCTGATAGAACACTGAAAATTAACATTTCATATTTACTATATTAACAACACAGATGCCACAGTAGGAACTTAATCCTCATGTTGTGTTCATTTCATGTTAAACAGTGTTGTGTTCCTAGTCAAAACTGACCATTCAATTAAGACTCATCATAAAAAAAATGTAACAATCCATATATTATCACAACTTGTGTTAGATTTTTTTTCACCTGCCAGACTAGACTGGGAGTCATGTTGTCTGCCAGTATTTCAGTGTATCTACAGACCATTCATGGTGACATCTTTAAATGCCATCTCCCAGACATCTCTGTGCATCACTGTTACGACTACGCATTCACTTTAGTGATCCTGGCCAGGTTTATGTCAAACATTTGGAGCCCATGTGAGCCGACAAGATTATCTTGGTCCCCTCACAAAATAGTCTTCCAATTTTCAAAAGGCTCCTTTCTATGTTATTTTAAAGAGTTTAACATTACCGTTCCAAACAAAAAGCAAGGTTGCTTTTCTTGGACTGCATCCATTGATAACCCCTGTCCCAAACCTGAAGCACATGCCATCTTTTTTTAAGGGCTAGATCGTACAATAGTGCATTGGCATCATTTTGGAAGGACTGCCATTGCAGCCTTGAATAGTGGTACTATAGTTTGGTTATGAACCTCCAAATAACTGCTGCGCTTGTGTTTTGACACATTTTCAGTTGCTCACTTCTCCCTGTGCCCTTTTCTATCTCCATGAAGTCTAACTAACATTTTTCTAATTTATCTGGCAAGTCGTTTTCAGAGGAACCATTAAGCAGACATGTAGCCCGCAGCTTCAAAACTTAGAACGTTCTTGTGTTTACAGGTGTTTTAATAAAAATGTCCATGTGTTGAGGATAATTGGAATTCACAGATGTACTCAGTTTTGTTTCAGTGATCACGTTTTCTAACTTTTGTGCAAGTATTCAAAGGTGTATTCACTTTTGTTGCGTTGTGTCACACCCTCCAGATTTTAGTCCTCCCTTTTCCCTTTCCCCTTTGCCAGGTGGGCCAGTTCTGATTGGATAATCAGCTGAGTGTCGACACCTGTGGTGGAGAGCGACTCATCTGTTCATTGCTCTACACCTGCCATTAAAGAGGAGTTTGGTTCACTACTCGATGTTGTACTATCAGCTGTAAGTCAACCCAGGCCAGTCGGTCCTCAGTTTTGTTTTGTTACTCTGCCTCGTACTAATCCTTGTCTCTCTGTCCAGTCATTCCGTGTCACTCTCTGTTGGATTGCCTGCCTCATGCTGCATTCCTCCCTCACCTGCCTGGATTCCTGCCTGCCATCTCCCTGTGCATGAGAAGGTTCCCATGTTCCCCAGCCATGCCACACATCTCCTCCACCTGCTTCCCTGGCTGCTCTCTCCTTGTCATTTTGACAGCTAAGTAGTGTTGTTTTAGTGCCAGTTATCTGATCATGTGTATATTCATGTTTTGATAAACTAATTGATCTTGTCAGAGACATTTGTTGCTGGCCTGTAAAAGTGTAGGCATAATTTGATTCTGACTAGTTGTCACACCTTGTGGCGTGTGATTCCATGGTCAGCAAGTGAGCGCTTATCATAGCTCTTGTAAATTTGCAGTTAATGTGAACTTTCCTAGCCTGGTCTTACCTGGTCCTGGTTAGTCCCCGCATTTAAGTAAATTGTATCTTGTGATTAATTCTGAATTATTGTTTTGCGCTTTGTGTTTCTAGCATTCTGTCCCTCATAGACTTGCGTAGATTATCTGTGTTTATTTCTCTGCTAGTTTAATTGTAAATGGATTTCGGGATAGGGACTACAACAGCATCTTTCCGAACAAAGGGCCCATGCTGTGTTTGCAAGGACTTATTAACAATAATCTGAAATACAGGACTGAGTTCTTTAGCACAAGATTTAATAGGGTGACCACTAATATTGTCCCGAGCCTAGCGTTTGTTTACCTTCACTGTAAGAAAGGCCTTGCTGACATCATTGAGTTCAATGATGAAGTGCTGAGCGTCCTTCAGTTCCTATTCTGGAATTCTGGGAATTCTGGTGAGCCAAACCCTTAGTCCAAGTCCCCCGACATCTACAGGTTCTCCCTCCCTCTGCTGTCTCAGTCCCTTGGTGTAACAGCCCTCGAGGACTCCAGCATGGAAGAAAGTCCCAAACCATTTAGAATTTTAAAAACAAGACTCATACTCGAAAATAACTTAACACTTTTAAAGCTCAGAAGATGATGCTTATCTACAATCCTGCAATAGTGGTATTGCATTGATTTTTTTTTTTTTTTTTTTGTCCTGGATTTTCAAAGTCTGTTTGTAAAGAGACTCCAGCGGTTTGATGAGTGTCTGCCCAGCTTGTCCCCAACATGTGATACAATATGACCTGGATCAGAGTGTGAATAGCTTCTTTCTTCTAATGACAGAGGAAACAATGAGCTACCAGCTGTGAAGCTAGCCCTGGAGGAATGGAGGCATTGGCTGGAGTGCACAGAGCAACCATTCATTGTATGGATGGATCATCAGACTATGGAGTACATCCAAACCACCAAACGGCTCAACCCTCACCAAGCTCGTTGAACCTTCTCTGGGCAATTTAACTTTACCCTAAAATCCCATACTGGATCCTGAAACGTAAAACCAGGTGCAGTGTTCTACCAGTTTTCTGTTGAGGAAAGCTCTGGAGAGCCAGAATATGTCGTGCCATGCTTTATCTCGTTCCTCACCTGGGAAATCGAATGTGTGGTCCGCCAGGCCAAGGCCCAGAACCAACAACCTAACCTGGGTTATGGACCTCCAGATTCCCTTTATGTTCCTGATGACGTCCATTCCCATGTCCTTCAGTGGGCGCACCTGATGTCACCCAGGCATCTCCTGTACCATTCAGGTAATCTCCCAGCAGTTCTGGTCAATCCTCTGTCCTTTCTCTTTCAACTTTCCCCTTTCCTCAGTTGGCATGAGTGAGGTGTATTCTCCTGTAACATTAAGTTTCCATATTTTTGTTATCTTTTCAATATCGTCCATGTCAAGTGTCTGCTTTTGATCGTTCATAAGATTAATTGTTTTACGTCAACTCAGAAATAATGTAAACATTAAAAGTGATACAATTGGAAATCTTTCAACCTTTATTTTATATTACATAGGTTTTACTCATTTCTGTTGTGTATTGTACATTTTAATTTAAATTTAATCAATTCTTGAAGCAAATTATTTATGTTAATACGTATGAGGGTCATAGGGCCCACACCGCAGGTCAAAATTATCTATATATTGCAATTATTTTAAGGTCAAAATGAGAGTACCTGATATAGCAGCTCTTTTTATACTGTAAAAGGGTGCATTAATAGCCATGATACGGCACCACTAAAAAGATTTAAAACAACCAGTTGCTCTTAGCTAACTCCCTAACTCCAAGAAGTTTTAAGTATTTGCAAGACAATTTTCAACCAGTTAACATGTGTCACTCACACACATTTTCTGTGTAAATGCTGGCAAATAATTTGGATATCAGTTAAAGCTCAACAATCAGGTCTGAATCCTGCTGTTACCTGCAGTTCTATCCACAAACATCCCTGCTTTTAGCTGCAACAGATAACATGTTATTACCTTCAGCCTGCTGATAGTCTTCCAGGGTGCTGCCATAATGGTCATGATTATTAGAGTCCAAGTTAAATTCACACAGATATTAGCAATACATTGACTGTCTTCCACAGTGCCATTTCCCTGGCATATCCACAATGCTATCCAGAAAACACTGCTGTCAGCCCAAATAATCCCCCTGCACTGCAAATTCACACACAACCACAGAGTACATAAACCTTTACACATACTTTCCACCCCAATACAGTCCAATGTTATGCCAGCCTTCGACTAGAAAAGACAAAGAGCCCAACAGCCATCCAAATGGTGTGAACAATGCAGCAGTGATTAGTGATTTGGGATTGTTTTTCAGGGAGTGTAAATTAAAAAATTCCAGCTGGTAAGCATGCTGAATTGATTCTGCATAGGAGGCTGGCTGATGTATTTACCAATTGTCCAGACAAGCAAAATAATTTAATGGTAACAAGAACGGCAACTGAAGAGGGAGGAGAGAAATTGCATTTAAGTGGAAAGAACATTGAGTCAACATTTCTTTCTTTGTTGTTGGAGAGTACTCTATGATTTTATGAGAATCTCTCTTTGCTTTAGTGTGTGTGTGTGTGTGTGTGTGTGTGTGTGTGTGTGTGTGTGTGTGTGTGTGTGTGTGTGTGTGTGTGTGTGTGTGTGTGTGTGTGTGTGTGTGTGTGTGTGTGTGTGTGTGTGTGTGTGTGTGTGTGTGCGTGTGCGTGTGTGTGCATGTGTGTGTGCGTGCGTGCGTGTGTGTGTGCGTGCGTGCGTGCTTGCGTGCATGTGTGAAAGAGACATGGATAGGTAGTCTAAACAGAGAAGTGCATTGGGCTTTCCAGTCCACCAGAAGATTTGGTGATGGAAAACATTGGGTCAATTTGTGTCTTTTGTGTCTTTCTACAGGTCGGTTGGCATGTTTTTTGTTTTTTGTTCTTTGCATAGAGCTGGTAATATTTTGTCAGCCATCACTAATGCAATATAAAGTTACATTTTCATCAAAATTGAAACTACAAATCATACAGGGTTATACAAAGTCATTAATTCAGACAGTCTAAATCACTTAACAAGCTGAGTTAATTAAGAGGAATAATATGGCTAGTAAATAGAAGTATAACGTATGAAGCAGATGTAGAATGAAACCCCTCGAGTCAGCGGTTTGGCAGCTACCAATGTCAGATTCAGGATGCAGAAACTACACAGGCACCAATAAGTAATTAAGCAACTGGTTAAACCAGTTAAACCAAATTCACTAGACCTTAGTGAATTAACAAATCCATGGATCCAGACTATAAGCTGCATCACTGCCATAATCTAACCACTTGGCCTTTGTGTCATTTCTGACCTTCCCTGAAAAGTTCAGCCAAATCTGTTTGTCCGTTTTTGAGTAATGTTTCTATAGTTTACCTCCGCTTTCATGAAGAACATCAGGGAATTGTTTTGCACGGTCTTCAGCAGTAATTTTTGTTGGTTTTGTTGGTAGTTGTTGTTCTAATAAAGCAAGGCATTTAATGCTGTTGGAAATTACCCTATGTGCACAATTATTAGGCAAGTTGTATTCTTGAGGAATAATTTCATTTTTGAAGAAATATAGTGCTTTCAGTCTATCCAAAAAGTTAATACACCTCAAACCTGATTAACAAAAGAAACATGAGTTTTGGCTTTCTCAGGAGAATATCTATGCACAGTTATTAGGCACCTATTAGTGTGCAGAATTAGTATGCAACTAAATGAAAACCTAAAAATTCCTTTTGCACTTTTCTTAAAAAAAAAATCATGTTTTTTGTAAATTGTTTAGCTTTTTAGTATTTTAAGTTTACTTGTTTTGTATTTTTACTCTTGCACTTTGTGTGCATAAAAAGAAATTTGTTATGAGTGATGCATGTTTTGTTTATAATCTACAGACTTTATTCAGTGTTCAGTGCACACTTCTACAAACGCGCATTTTGCCAGAAAATCAGTTGTGCTTTTTATCCATAGATTTTTAGTTTTAAACATATATCGGCAGCATATGTTGTTGTTTTTTTACCGTCACACCAAGCTAGATGGATAAATTGTACTACTGCACCAGAGAAATTATTGAAGTGTGCTTACATTCTATGTCTACATACAGTTCCGTGCAAAATTGTTCAACCACCCTGACATTTTTGACATTCTGGCAAAATGAGCAACATTTCAACTGCAGGCTATTACTAAATCATAAAAGAGGTGAAGGGTTAGTTTATTGATATATAATACCAAAGCAAAAAATCCTAGAGGAAACACTGATACAGGTGTATGGCATTTGAGTTGTATTGCAATTATCTGTATTTACCTAGCATTGTTTATAGGGGGTTGAATCATTTTGCAACCTGCTTTTTGCAAAAAAGTTGTAATTTTGGATGGAATATGAATTCAATCTTGATTTTTGATTTGGTATTATATTTCAATAAACTAACTGTTCACCTCTTATATGATTTTGTAATAGCCTGCAGTTGTAATGTTGCTCATTTTGCCAGAATGTCTAAAAAGTGAGGGGGGTTGAATAATGTTACATGCAACTGTACCCAACTTTCGAGTGAAATTTATGGATAATGTAAAAAGTTCATGCTATAGTGATATTATATCATAAAAATGGGCCATTTAAGTAGAAGCATTCAATGGTGATATAATCATCTCAAACCATTTATTGAAACAAAAGCTAACAACAGTGTAGGGTATAAATATATATGAAGTGTCAAATGTCAGAATGAGGGAGTGTGTGTTAAGTTCAGTCATGCATCCTTGAGCATCAATTACAGCAATGACAAAATGTGAACAGCATGATAAAGAGAACTGTTAAAATATTAATTTTTATTGAACCAGAACACGCTGCTTCAGTATGTTTAAATAAAAATCAGAAACACTGTACATCTCATGACAGTTTATTTGGATAGAACAGCATGCCTTTAGTCTCTCTCATTCACTCAGTCATCCCCATGGTTAAAATACTCCATCAAAGCTGCCCTAATGTCAGTTCCTTCTGGATTACCATGTTCAGGTGTAATGGTTGGACAGGAGGCTGATTGGTTACATGTCTGCCTGGGAGCTTGTGATGGACCCATCAACACTTGGCACTTGTGTGAGGTTTAGATCGTTTTTAGGACCCATATGCAGAACATTAATAGCATGTTATAAAGGGTGACTTTATGAATTTTATTATTGGTTGGCAGGAGATGTTCAGCAGGTGGTGAGTTTGGTGTGGCGTGTAAGTTAAGGCTTGAGCATGTGAAACACTGGAGCAAAGGTGAGGTCAATCAGCAGTTGGCAACGAAGCACACGGGAGGACCTGCACATGGATCACAAAGATCACAACGAATGAGAAGAGCTTCAAACAATAAGCACTGCAGGATAATACTCAGCTGGTTCACAGCTGAGGGACGGAGAGTCGCTGTGGCTGTACTGAAGTCAGGAACAATCTGGCTGCAGAGAGCAGGAAGAGCTGGCAGAGTTGGAGGTGTGTCTTATCCACCAGGTGCAGAGAGCTGTGCCACACCCTCAGCCAAACTGAAAGGGAATGAGATTAACAGAAAGAGGGAATAGGGGAAAGAAGCAGGTCCCCAACCCTTTAGTGTAAACTGTATAACTGCATGGATGACACTGAGTTGGATGCTGAGCTCTGTGTTGGGTGTGAAATAATGTCCTGTCAAAATAGATGAGTTTATTTTTTATTGTTTATCATTGTCAAATCATAGTTTTAGCCAGTTTTTTTTTTTTTTTTGTTACTCCATTTAATTTTCTAACTTAAATCAGTTTTACATTTAAGCATCCACAGGTGTCATTATCACAGTTTTTCATGGAAGAGACTGAGGTCTAGCCTGCCCTGCTCAAAAGATAACCAAAGGCTTCTACACACTGTGCGATTTTCAGAAAGATATAGATTCAGAAAGATCACAATTGAGAGAGAATCATGGTGATATTTTTGGTTTTTGCTCTAAAACGCTTGTCCTACATCGCACTGTGAGACGGGTTCAAGGATGGCCTCTGTCATGGTGACCAAAGAAAAGCTGCCATAAAATTCTGACCGTCAGAAATTTGATGTGAGCATCTTACAGTGTGATGCTGCTGGACCTACGACAACTAACTAACCAATAGAAATGCAGGATGAAATGACGTACTGACCAGCGCCACACTGGAGCTAAACCCAAATAGATGACATAATGCATCAAAACAAGCATGTGGGATTTAAACAAAGACGACAGGCCAGTAGAATTATGGCAGCAACGGCGGCATCCCAAACTGACCTCTCTTTCCGACTCACGACTGCATCCATATTCTCCTCCTTCTCCTATGTTTGGGATTCCTCTCCAAACACATAAATGTCAGCAGGGCGAGTACTCCGTGCACGTTTCACTAGTTTCTCTGTGATTGTAGGCGCTCTGTTAATGTTTCAGTTGTTTATTTTTCATGGATGGACGCCGCACACTTATGACGTTTTATTCTAGCATATTCACATCCACTCATGTACACAGCAGGCTGTGATTCAGCTGCATTTTCATTGTACAGTCTGCACAGAGCAAACTTCATGTTGTACAGTGTATCAAGCTGTGAACTTATAAGATTGTTCAGATCACACAGTGTGTAGAGGCCTTAAGACAAGAACACCTGTATTCCAAGTTCAACAATGCACTGGCGACTTTTGAACTCGGGCAGTGTGATTTGGAACTGTACAGTACACAACATAAAAATGTCCAAAAAAAACCCCCCAAAAACCTGTCAGCAACATAATTTTTCGACACATTCACAATGCTGTGTAATGAATGTAAGCTAAAGTAATCACAGCGTTGAGGTAATGTTGTTAAACACTGGGCAAGGGGAGGTGTATGACACCAACTTGTTTTTTTGTGTGTTTTGTTTTACATAAAGCATATATTCACTCCACATATCGGACAGTGATCATATATTTCCAGTAAACCTCTGTGCAGACAGGGAGAAGACAACGCTTGCCTATATGCAGCACACTGAGTTGGGTGATTACGTTAACAAATAGCATTCTCCATTCAAGTCAACGGAAAGGTTTTCAATGACAGCTCGCATGACAAAAGGTCAGCAGTAGGCTCAGCACTCCTAATTAAGTCCAATTGGTGAATGTCAGATCCACAAAGGGCAACGCTAATCCCCAGTCCTGACTAAACAGGGATTTCTGGTGTGTGTGTGCGTGTGTGTGTGTGTGTGTGCGCGTGTGTGTGCAGGATTACAGCTGAGACCAGGAGTAAGGTGTATGTTTTGGGGAATTCACTGCAATCGTGCAGTTTAATATGTGGATTCAGTCTATGTACTCCAAGATTACACAGACAGTAGGAGTACTGCTGAGGTTTACATGTTCAGAAAAAATTCAGACCCTATCACTAATTTGCACTTTATTGTGGGCGGGAAACTGCCATTACTCTGTTCTCAATAAGCCATAAGCTCAATTAGACATCAAAAATACTGTTTTGAAAAAAAAAAAAAATACTGTTTTGAGTTTTTTTGCAAACATATTAAAACCAAAACCTGAATTTTCACCTTTACAGATGTATCCTCAGACCCTCCACTCTGGCACTATGTGGTCATGTGCATCCTGTTTGTTCTGAGACCTGATATTTCCACAACTTGATGGAGTCCATGTGTGACAAAGTAAATTTACTGGACATCATTTAGAGAGGCACACACTTGTGTATATCACCTGCAACAATTTACACTGCATGTCAATACAAAAACCAAGCAATGAAGTTCAACAAACTCTCTGTAGATTTCTATGATAAAGTTGTGATGGGGCGAAGATCAAGGTGAATCAAGGTGAGGGTATTTCTACAGTATGCCAGGAACAGAGTGCCGTCAGCTGTGATTCACGACGCACACGAGTTGAATCTAGTGTTCTGTGTGTGAGCACAAAGCAACAAACTGACCTGAGATTCTGTTGTGGCACTCAGACGCTGCCGCTCACCTTTTAACTGGGTCACGTAAATATAACCACATAACTCCCATCCTCCAATCCCTCCACTGGCTCCCCGTGCACCTCCGTATTGATTTCAAACTTCTTTTATTAGTTTTTAAATGCCTCCATGGTTTGGCCCCCTGTACCTGTGTGATCTGCTGGTTCCCTACAACCCCTCTGGCTCACTGAGGTCAGCAGATCAAGCTCTACTGGTGGCGCCTATGACCAAAAAGAAACTGAGAGGTGATCATGCTTTTTCTGTGGCTGCTCCTAAACTGTGGAATGAGCTCCCACTAAATATCAGACAGGCTGATTCCCTCTCTATTTTTAAATCTCTTTTAAAAACACATTTTTTTAACTTGACATATGGCTCAGCTTAGAGCTGACTTTTACTGTACAACCTGTGTCTTATGTCTGATTTTATACTCGCATTATTTTATTTGTATTTTTATTTGGTTATTTATTCTTTTATTCTATTATTTAATGTGTACAGCACTTTGGTCGACAGTGTTGTTTTAAAGTGCTTTAGAAATAAAGTTGGATTGGATCGGATTCATGCAGTATAATTCAGTTCTGGGTCAGTATGGATCTGAGGGTTTATCTATACACTATTATAAATAAAAAAACACCAATTTGAAGTTATCTTCTGAAAATCTGTATTGATGAACAACCATCCTTCATCTCTGGCCATACACCTGTAGCAAATGCATATGCATTAGTTTGATCGGGTTTCCAGCATTACAAAAGCAATATGAAAAAATGGGATTCTCAAAATGTCTTAAATAACAAAAACAGATTTCACTAAAATGTGTTACTAAAGGGTTGATTCACCCAAATCATTCAAGAACATTGTCTAAATGCCCCCTACTGCTGTCTATTCATTTTAGTTTGTTTGCCTCTTTAAGGCCACTGAATCGGGCACCATTTACATCACAATAGCTTTTACCAAATTACCATATACCACTGAAAATCTTCCACATTTAATTGGACCATAAAATATGGAATTGAATCAGAGGGATTTAAAATGTGAAAAGAAGACAGATGATTTCAGCCAACATTTTTTTTTTAGTGTTTCAACTAGCAATAAGTTCTGAAGATATGTCTATATATTGAACATATCTATTAATTCTACTCTCCAGCTTTTTTCCCAGCGTACATGACCTTTACATATTTATAGAAGGTTCACAGTTACATTCTAACGTAGGCCGGTAATAAGACTTTTGTGCCCACTGTGTGAACTTTAATCAGAGCAAAGCGTTGACACCATTTACTTTCTCCTGCTGTTTTTATCCAGAAATGCAGATTGGTAGATGCCTCAGCCTTCTCCCTCTGTTCTCGCTGTCTTCGGGTCGCTGTGGGAGGAACGTGTGCGTTGGTGCAGTATTTGATTATCAAGTCTCTCTGGGGATGTGTGTGTGTGTGTGTCATTGTGTGTATGTGTGACAATGTGGCTACATGTAGCTTCTAATGAGCCCCAGTGGTGGCTCTCCAGTGGGCCTGCCTATTGATCATTAGCCTGCTGTCCACACTTTAATTTCCAACAAGGAAGCGCCAGTTGCAACGAGAGGCTGGTCAGATTGCCTGTTACTGGGCGTGTTTGTCTTCCTGTGTGCGTTTGTGTGATGTTACTTCTAGTTGGGTGTTCGGAGTGTGCCATCTGATGTGGAAAGCATAGGTTTGATGTGTGTGATGCATGTGGCGAGGCAGCAGGCTGCCTCTACTTCTTAGGATGTTTAAACTCAGGTAGCAAGAGGTTAACAAAATATGAGGGCATTGTGCTGGTATAGTGAGAAAACAGGCTTTACTTTAAAACAGAATACTGTGGAGTCAGTGTCACCTCATATTCTATGTGATGGATCATTCTACCTGACTACAGTTGCACAGCATTAATATATTATTTCTTAGTAATAAACAGAACTGCTATTGCAAAAATCCCTTTTTGAAGCTATGTATTTGTTCCCTTCCCACTATATATGGTGAATAAATCTGTTTTCAAGAGACACTGAACTCTTTGATGTGTAGCTATGCAAGACTAATGTCTGTCTGATATCATAACTGCGCAGTGAAATTACCTTCCAACAACTTCAATGCTGAAGTGAAAAGATTTGTCTTCAGAAATCTTTTTCTGACTTTAGTTTTCTTGTTTTAGAATGTTATACCTTTGACCTCAATTATACGTCTGTGAACACACCTTTTGATCAATCATACTTAATAAGACTACAATGTGCACATCACCAAACGCTTCATTGTCCTGAAAAATACATACACCATGTGCGAAATGCATACAGGCATGTACTAGACTGGTGTGTTGCACATACACACATAAACAGACACACACAGAAGCTGTTGAACATAGACATACAGTACAGACACAACACACATAATGCACCTGATTTCCATGACAATTAAAGTGGTGGTGTTGGATGCAGGGGGGCGTTAGCCCAGCAGGAGGCTAATATGGATTCCTGCATGTTGACCAGGTGGCTACATCCTCCCCCACTGCCTCCCACTCTGTGTGAGAGAGAGAGAGACAGGGAGGCAGAGGTGGGGGTGCTTCTCTTTTTGTCTTAAGATTCATCAGAATGGCCACCATGTCATCTGAGCACTGCAGTGATATCTACCATTGTTTCTCTTTCTGCTGTTTTGGGTTTTTTTGTTTTGTTTTGTTTTAACTCAGACCTCTTGTTGTCTTGTTTTATTCTCCCAGATACAGCATATGGCACTTAGCTGTACCTTTTGCCTCTGCAGTGTGACATGAAATATCTGGGAAAAAATAATTCTATGAGCCTCTGGACCACATTGGTCATCTGCTTGACTTTTATGTAATAAAACAACTGAGCAATCTAATATGCCCCCCATTTATTGTAATAAAATTTCTCATTGGGTGTATATGTTTAAAAAGCTTTTCAGGCCTCCCCCAACGTAAATGCTGTTGTGCCTCAGGAGTTGAAGAGAGCCTCTTTCAAACATGGGATATGAGACATTGCTGGCTCTATTCATCCGTTAAAGTGACGGCAATGCAGTCATTCAGTTATCAGCTCCTCTCCTGTGGAACCAGCTCCCAGTTTGGGTTCTGGAGGTGGACACCCTCTTTAATTTTAAGACCAGGCTTAAAACCTTCCTTTTTGACAAAGCTTATAGTTAGGACTGACTGGGGGACCCTGAGGAGGTCAGTTTGAGTCCACATGTACGGGGCACAACTGACCTCCTCTTGGACGTCCCTTAGTTCTGCTCCTAGTTATGCTGCTATAGGCCTAGGCTGCTGGGAGACCTCTCTGGATGCACTGAGCCCTTCTCTAACTACCTATGTATTTACTGGATATATACCATTATTGCATTGCACTCACTCTGTTTCTCCCTGTGTCCTTTCTCTGAGTGTCCCTGATCCCAGAGCTGGATGCTTCTGATCTGTGGTTGTTCTCCCACCAACAGCTTAGTTTATCTCTGATTTCTCAGACAGTGAAACTGAAAGCTCAGGATATCACTTTTTTATCATTCCATGAATCAGAAGAAATCCTATTCGCATTATTTTTGCATTATAAATCAGGCTCTCAGTGATATTTGAACAAACGTCTTTGTAAAACTCTATTATGAAGACCTTACCAAAAAACTGGACCATTTGGTGTATGGATGAAGTGAAGGTTGTTGAGTAGGAGAAAAATGTACATTTTTTACTGGGCACTAACATTAGCAGGGCATTTTATTTAACTAACAGATATGGTCAGGGTTAGCATTAAATTCCCAGTTGGTTACTTAAATTTGTCTATTGTTAGTGTGCACAATCAAAAAATTGCAGTAAATACCTAGATTTGTTTATTAAATATTTGCTTTGCACTTCTCTGAAGGAAGACATGTTATGGAGGCAAACTCCTCCAAATCCTCAGACTGGACCAGTGCATAGTTAGCAGTGCATTACAGTCTAATTTAGGGACCAACAACCAAATATCAAAACCTCATTTTTTTCCCCACTGGGGGAGGGCTCCATCATGACATCTGATTAAAACCTTCTCTTCAATAGCATGTTTCATTCCATGAGTCCAAATCAAGTTATCAGGCCTTCCTTTTGTTATCAGGGCAATTTATATGCTTATATGTGGGGGGAAAGTGATTTTCAGGAATGATTCTAGTGGGCTGAGGCTAGCTGTTGTCCATGACCCACTGTCACACTCTGTCCGTGGAGTTTCTGTGGATCATTCAGTCCTTGATGCTCCATTGCCCACTGAACTCATAGAAGACAGTCAAGTGGAACCCAGAGCTGACTGATAATCCTCATTCCATCTCATTCTGCCACACTTTAGCATTCCAGCAAAGTAGCAGACTCCACTTTATCTCCTGTGTGCCTAGGCCAACCATGGCCACTATCAGGAAGTGGACCAAATGCACTTTTCACATCTCTTAATATAAACCAGGCATCATTATCATTTCAAAATGGTCCCCACTATTGACCTTAGACAGACATTTCCACATTTTGCTGGAGTGACTTGACATTTTCATATCAGTTTCTCATTACTGCTTCAAACCAATGTTTGAGTTATTTTGCTCACAGTATGTTCTCATAATGTTATATTTTCATTTTTCATAATTATTTCAAAATGTTCATGTGCAAGCTCAGTATCCCTGTTACCCTACTGTAATTTTAAAGGTTTCATGCTATGTTTCCTCAACTGTTGTACGGAAAATAATGTGATGACTGAAGTCTACTAAGTCTCAATCAGTGTTTTATTTTGAAGATTAGTTTTGTGAAGTTTGACACATACAGTATATTGACTTGACAGTGTTGACCACCTCCCAGGGAACAGAGCTGTGTTCTAACTAAATTTTGGTGGAATAGCCACACTGGGCAACTTTTGCATTTATATCATCATGTACAACGGCCCAAAATACAAATTCCAAACTAAATGATTGGGAAACAAGCAGCTATAAAATAATGAACAGTGGAACATCTTTTCTGAGCATCACAAGCATGACCAGATCACACTTTTCCTATGAGAATTTGATCCATTCAGTCTAATCAGTAAGTGGAAGTCTTGCATATGCCAGCTTTAATAGAACACATGTTTTATGGGCCAAAAAAAACCAAAGCAGCAGGAACCTCCAGAACGTGATGCTGGCCTATTTAACATAGCCATCCAGTGAGGAACTTTAACTGGAATGAACAGGGAAACCATGTTTAAATCCAGAACCACTTAATACATCTATGGCATCTGACCTTTGATGGTGCAGAGAGACAGAGTCGTCAGCAAAGAAATCTAGTCAACTAGCTGTTGCACCACACACTGAACATCATCCTCATCTATAAGCAAAACTCCAACATGCAAGCCTTGCAGTCACATTGCACTGACATATAAGAATGTTATCGCTACATGTTCAATATGCTGGTGGTCCTCCATTTGCTGCTAAACCAGCTATGACCTGCTGAGATATGGATTATACAACATCTCTGAAGGTGGTCAGTGTTACACTATCTGATGTGATTACTGAAAATGGACAGATGTTATCATAAAATGGATCAATATCATTTCTAACACATTGCCTTACTGTTTCCCATCACCCTCCCACACCACCTCCAGCCTAAAGAAACTCACCAGCCAATCAAAAACCCACTACAAAACATCCCATATACTGCACTTTACAAAACACCGTGTGTTGGGACATATCCATTCACCCTTCTATTATCTATACGCCACTTCATCCTCTGTAGGGTCGTCGGGTGGTTGGAGTCTGTCCCAGCTGACTCAGGATGAAGGCACCTGGACAGGTCACCAGTCAATCACAGGGAACCAAGCAGGCCCAGGGAGAACATGTAAACAAACACAGAAAGATCCCAGGCAATGGTGCTAACAACTGAGCCACTGTGTAGCCCTCGTAACTTATCCCAAAGTGTATGTAGAGATTGTATGTAGAGATTATTTGAAAATCCCACAAATGCACATTTATGTCTCTGAGAGAAGGAAATTCAGAGAGGGATGGAGATTGAATGAGTGGACCATGTTGGAAGGGAAAAGTGTAAAAGCCTCTCCCTTCCCCTCTGCTCCCTTTCTTCCCCCTTCCCCAGTTTATAAATAATGCAAAATGCGGCACCCCCTGGTGTTGTGAAGTGTTTGTTAATGGCCATGCTAATTGCAATAAACAGGAGTGCTGTTGGAGCCCTCAAACAGGCACAACACTCCTAATTAGGGTGACTTGGTCTGATGGGACACTGGGAGGACAGAGGAGAAAGGAGGGAGATGAAGAGCAAGGATGAAGGCGAGGACAGCGACAGGAACCCAAAAAGAGAGGTCAGACTGAAGAAGTAGAAGAGGGAAAGTGGGAAAATGGTAAGAGGATACTTGTATAGAAGAGGAACCAGAGGAGGATGATGATATGAAGAAGAAGAGTAGCAAGGAGAGAAGGAGAAAAGGAGGGTGAAAGCACAATACTGAGGGTAAGAGAGATGAAGCAAAGGGAGAGATAAACTAACACAGGATGACAAATCAACATAAACCAAAGTAAATACCAGTCGTTTTCCTCCACCACTAATAAGATAAGGTAAGATAGATAAGATAAGTCCTTTATTTGTCCCCACGCCAGGGGAAATTCATATTGTTGCAGCAGCTTATGTAGCAATAGACGTAGTAATAGAAACAAAATAATAATAGAACAGTAGTAATAATATTTACAATATGTACAGGGATATAATATCTAAACTCTGAAAAGCCAGGCCTAATTCCAAAGTTCTCCTTTAATATCCACATGCATATACACTAATATAATGCCAAGCCGTTTTTTTTTTGTTTGTTTGTTTGTTTGTTTTGGTTGGTTTGTTTTGTTTTATTTTACTGTGGGTTAATTTGCAACATAAAGCACTTCAGCTGAAAACAGTACCACCTAAAAAAGGTAGAGATGTATTTTGTACAGTATAACAGTTGAGATAAGCATAAAAAAAGAATATATATATATATATATATATATATATATATTTTTTTTTTTTTTTTTTTTTTTTTTTCAAAGTGTCTCCAGGTGTTACAAGTACTGAGCAGAACATGGTGTCTCTACATGCTGTAGATATTTTCCTGCTTTTTTCACAGTACTCCTCACATCAGCTCCAGGGAGATATTTTGCCAGGCTGAATGTGTCCTTCCACAAATCACTGACAACTTGCTCCTCTGTATACCATTTGAGTCATGCTGCATTTATTTTTTTCATCATCATCATCTCATCTCAGCTCTGTGTAAACACAGCCTGCAGTTCAGTCAAGTGGTCCCTGAATTTTGGTCCTGTGACTGTTGGTCACAGCAGATTCATTAATGGCTTCTAAGTTGAACTCAGGAGTGCAAAATTTAGGGTATTTAAAGGATCTGCTTTTTAAATGCGACATACTTCCCCTTCTTACATTCTGAATTTAAGGACTGTGAAGTTAAAAGTGATGCTTTTCATTTTTTTGAATTTCTAACTGACAAATGCCATATATTTTGTTCATTTTTAAAAGTTCATTTTTAAGTTATGCCTATCAAATCTGCATTCGTATTTTAGTATTCAAAGAGTTAAATACTGTAGTCACAAATATATGAAACCCATGCCTGATGATGCACCATAAACATACGTAAACACTTTTGCACAAGTATACAAGTAGATTACACACATTCCCTTGAAACATGTTGTACATACAGTTAAATGAAAACACAAACACACAAAAGTCATTAAATGACTTCTCCTACATACACAAAGCAGCCTTGTATTTGACACGTTGACAGTGTACCACACTCCAGACTAATGATGTCTGAAGGCTTTCCCTGTCTTTTGATGAGCGCTCTGCTCAGCTGTCAGCACTCTGTTTTGCATTGAGTCTGGGCAGGTAGCATCACATGGCTCTCTGGCTAAGTGTTTGAACCCTGACTTTGATGTCTGGCAATCAATGCAGCTCCAAAACTAAAGGTAACACACTAATGGTGAGGAGATGAAAAAGCCACAGGGTCCACTTACACTGCATTCATGTCATACTGGATTTACCCGACCATAAATAGAACCTTTCACACCAGTCTTTTGGTGTATGAACATAGAACCCAAGCTGAAAGACGCACACAAAAAGGTCACAGTCAGTGCAGCAAAGCAACAATTTAATGAATAAAAATCAAATAAACAGAGTTATACTCCCCACACACTACTCCTACTTTCATTTTCTAACAGAAGTACAGGCGTGTAGAACAACTGCAGATACTTGTGCTAATAATCAGGTAAAAATAATTAATAGTATATTTAAACTGCCAAAAATAATAATAATAATAATAATAATAATAATAATAATAATAATAATAATAATAATAATAATAATAATAATAATAATAATAATAATAATAAAAAGCCATGTATAACATACACTAATCAAACCATTAAACCACTGACAAATGAATGGCACTGATCTTATTACAATGCAATATTTTGCAGGGAAACTTTGGGTCCTGGTATTCGTGTGGATGTTATTTTGGCACATGCCTCCTGTCTTAACATCTAGACAAAGCACACCCACCACAGCAAGAGCATCCTCAACACCAGTTGTCTCCTGCAGCAGCACAACGAGCCCCGCAACACCACAACAGCTGCTCAGTAATGACTCAAGAACAACAAAATTTCCAAGATGCTGACCCTGTCCCGAAACTCTAGATCTATATCCAAATGAGTTTTCACAGGATGTGCTGGTACAACCCTAACTCATGGGGGCCCCACCTGCAGCCCACAGGACCCAGGGTATCCATTGCTAACATGCTGGGCCCAGACCGCAGAACCAGCCCATCAGAGCTGATTTGGCTGTACAACGGGGACCTAAACAATATTTGGTTAGTTGGTGTATTGTAGACACTGTCTGTTATGGAGTGAGTTGGAGGTTTACACGCAGGATCACAAAACATGGCGAACTGTTAAAGTTATTTGGATTTGAACTGTGTTTCTGCTGCTGGCACTATGCCATTACTTTCAGCCACCAGCACAGTGTCTAACTGGTGGGAACTTTTTCATGGCTGATAAGCCACAAGGAGTTGCCAGTCACGCCTACGATGAAAAATTAGAGAACAGGGAGAGGAAAGGAAAGAGCAAAGGAGGAGAAAACAGAACCAAGGGAATCAAGAAGGCACTGACAGAGCCTCTTCTCCGAGAGCAGCAGTGATGACATTTTGATCCTGCCCTACATTTCTGAAAAAAGTATACAAAAGTATACACTCTGAAAAGAATCTGCTGCTTAGCCATTGAGGTGTGGTAATAGGTTGTCCTGCTTCAACTAGTAAAACAATTAGGAAGTGCAGATTTTGTCATGATGCACAGATGTTCACATATACATCAGCTCATAAATGACGGTACACATATCTTGTTCACTCAACTTAAGTGACTATCCTTTAAAAATATGTAAATCATTTTGAATTCTCAGTGTATCTGCCTGAGAGATCTGTTAATAGCCATCCTCTAAATCAGCATCAAAGTCACATTTAGCTCGGTACTGCATTCGCTGAAATCAGCCCAAAGAAATGGGCTGAGGATTTCTTTGGTCTAAGTTACCAGCTACAGACCTTTAAGTCAGCATGACACTACTTGGCTGCAAACAAGATATTTGATATTGTACGTGAATAAAATATGTATAATAATGTATAATTCTGCTGGTCTCCAACAACTCAAAGTTAGATTGAATACAATAGAATACAGATATAAAAAAGAATATATGGAGACAATTGAGGATGGAGGGACAAAAGATTAAAGTAAAAATGAATGGAAAAAGGCCAAAGGTCAGTGTGACTGATGGAGAAACAATCTGCCGGTAATCTCTATCTACAAAGAAAAACTATGCCATTTGAAATATATTTTAAATGATATAATTCTGAGAAACATAGATGGTTCCAATAAACAGATTTAATCCCAACTGTTGAGACAAGGAAACAATGAAAAATCAATGGAGAAAATGGGTGCAGGGTAGGGAAAGGAGAGTGAATGCTAATGTGATGCAGTATTGCTGGATACACAGGTAGCAGGTGGACAAGTGGACTGTCCATAGATGCTTTTAAGTCCAAAGCTAATGGAAGGATTGGGCATGGGGAGCCTCTCATCAGGGAAACAGCAGTGTGAGTACTTCTAATCCCCATGCTGTTGTGTTACTTTCTTAATTCCTAATACCTCTGTGGTTTAAACGCTCTCCCACGCATGTAAAGTAATCCATAGTAGTGTAAAATGAAAGTGTGTTATCATCTGGAGCTTTCACAGCTACTCTGTGGTCAAAGATGTCTGTGTGGATCGCATCTCAGCTGGCCTCAGTCATCATTATTCTAAATCTGAATTGATCAAAAGGGTGATTTCAAAACGGTGTGTTCAACCTCTGTTGTTGAGTTCTCTTTAGGTAGATCTGAACATAGCAGTCATATTTAGGTGTGGATCAAAAGGAACAAACCAAAAATCTGTTTTAAAGGGCTTACTATCTACTACAGCAATACCGATTTTTCCAAAAGTAGTGGTATTTAAGTAGTGTGTGATAAACATTAAATTTCCCTATGCTAAAGATAGCTGAATGACATACTAAGCAAGTACATCACTTGAGCAAACTGTACTGCACCCTAAGATGCATTAGAGTCATTCCATTGCAAATCATCATACTTTTAGAAGAATTTCTGCCCGACCATCTCTAATTTGCATGACAATTTTAGAAATTTGGATATTGGTGAAATTTTAAATTTCCACTTTGAGGAAAAAATTTTGCACCTTGAAAATTGAGGATGTGTTTGAACAGTAGTTTCCCAGGATTGTATGTTTGATAGTTCCTGATGTATTGTCATTCAAACATAGTCTCAGATTTCAATGTGCAAAAAATACATGCTGGAGGTAGGTCACTGGGGAATTTATATATATCGAGAGAGTTGACCACAATGCTCAAAGTCATGCACTGCCTGGCCAAAAAAAAAGTTGCCACTTGGAGTTAACTAAGCAAATAGGTAAGAGCCTTCCATTGGATAATTACTGCAGAGATGAATATGTTTCAGCAGACAACAACTTATTTAGCCCTAGCTGATGCAGTGAGGAGCTTCTCATTTCCTAAACAACCATGCCAAAAGACATATTTAGTGGTTGTGAAAAGGATGTTAATATGTTTCAGAAGGGTCAAATTATTAGCCTGCATCAAGCAAACAAAACATCTAAGGAGACTGCTGAAACGTCAAGAACTGGGTTATGAACCGTCCAATGCATTATTAAAACCTGAAGGACACTGGTAAACCATTATCTTCGAAGTACAATGTGGTCGGAACAAATTCTTAGATGATTGTAGGAAATTAATAGATGAATATTCCAAAGTAATGGGTGCATCAGGGTAAGAAGAGAGGCGAATGAAGTGTTGCACTCATCATGTCAAATGATTACAAGCCTGTGGAGGTTAGGATTGCAATCTGGGGTTGGTCAGGTTCAGCAACAATATACTGAATGACCAGGTCTTTCCATCAATGGAGTTTTTCTTCCTGATGACATGGACATGTTCTAAGATGATGATACCAGGATTCATGGGGCTCACATTGAGAATGATTGGATCATGGAGCATGAGATGGATTGTCCTCCACAGGGTCCAGACCTCAGCCCCACTGAGAATCTTTGGGATCTGCTGGAGAACACTTTGTGCAGCAGTCCAACTCTCCCATCATCAATATAAGATCTTGGTACAAAATGAATGCAACTCTGGACAGAAATAAATGCTGTGACATTGCAGAAGCTCATCGAAACGATGCCACTGCGAATGTGTGTTGTTCTCAGAGCTAAAAGCTGCCCAATGAAAAATTAGATTGTGCAATTTTTTTTTCTTTTTTTTGACAGGCAATGTATAAAAATATTTGGTTGCACTTGAAGTACATGTCACCAAAGGTGTTCCGGAGGAATGGATATTTGCTTCAATCCTCTTTTTGTGGATATTTTGTGTATTTTAAAAGCTTGTATATTACTCAATGTGTAAAATATTAAGTTACTAGTTACTAAAGTTGTTGAATAAAGTATCAGAGTTGAAAAAAATGTGTGCCATAAAGTGGCAGAAAATGGGAATATTCAAGAAAATTATAAGTACCTCAAAACCGTAACTCAAAAAGTATAATACTTAAATACATGATTAGTTGCTTTCCACCACTGAAATAGATCCTGTGTATATTCACTGTTTAAAGATATAGACATACACATCAGTGAACCACATGACTGCACTGTTTGTTACCATGGACACCTGATGTGAATTATTCTGCTTCATAGAAAACACATTCTGTTGAAACACAAAGAAGGAATTGTGTTCAAATGCATTGCACCTTTAGAAGATGCCTGAAATTCTAGACTCTAGATGCATTTTATTTATTTTTTAAAATTTCAATCAGTGATAGAAAGTCATAACTGTTAGGTGCATAATGTTCATTCTATTAAGATTGTTTTATTAAGCAGTATAAACTGTCTCCTAATTAAAAAACAAAGACCTCTTTTGAGCAAAATATTTCAATTTGTGCAAATCTATTCCATGGCTCCACTTTATACTAACATGCAGTGAGTGGGTGGCCATAATACTGGTATGTAAATATCTTCGGCTGTCTAATAGATAGTCATGTGTTTATAAGGTTGTTTCTCAAAGACAGCGTGGTCTACCGATCACCTCATCATCTTGTTCGATATAAACCTGGCTCAGACCACAATACGACACTGGACCATTGAAAAACTCTCATGTAGTCAAACCCAGCTAGATCTTTGTCCAGTTGGTGGCCACCCCTGCCTGCTCTGCCTGTCAGCCCTTTGGATCACCGTAGAAATGCGTTCCACTTTGATTCTGCCGGATCTCCATTTCCAAATCCACATCTGGCCTGCACTGGTTGACAACGTCATCCCAGCTGCAACGCTGTTTCTGCCACTCCACATGCCATGCTTCATCCATATTCCCTCAGCTTCTCCCTTTACCTGGTTGCCAGCTAAGTAGCTCCCACCCCTCATAGTTGGTCCTTGCTTGTATATTACTGTCTGCTAGTTGTTAAGTTTTGCCTCTGTATTAATCTTTATGTTACGGCGTTTGGTATGGTTCATGTCCACAGTCTGTGCACGTTTGTCCCATCTGCCTCACTTCCTAGCTTGGTGGTACCAAGTTCTGGTCAGTCACCAACTCTGATCACCTAATCAGGCCAAGCCTGTATCTTAGCTGTGGCCTTGTTACAAGTTGTAATCCTTGCTCTGTTCTGCTTGCAGTATTCTGCCGGTCCTCGATCTGTCTCCTGCCTGCTTGCCAGCTCCAGGCCGCTGCCACCCATCTGCTGAGCATCGGCAGCTCACATGCCATTGGTCTCTGCTTCCCTCTCTACTGGAGGTAACAACATACTACACTCTCCACCCTCACTGACTCTGAGCTGAGAAGAATTTGATGTACTGCAGTCTGGCCCCCCTAGAGGCCCAATTCCTGAATGGCCAGCACCTAGTCCAAGTGCGTGGCAAAACCGTCCCTGTGACCCTCCTCCTCAACCACTAGGAGCTCCTCTCCTTCCATCTTACTGATTCACTCCACACCCCCTTCATCTTCGGCTACCCCTGGCTGCAGAAACACAATTCACGACTCTGGCCATGCTGGTCCGTCAGCCTCCGCCTTAACCCACTGACCTGTCCCAAGTTCCCATTCTGTACCACGGCGTGGCACCCGTCTTCAGTAAAGCTTTATCCCGGCCAACACACCATCCCTATGACTGTGCAGTAGACTTGTTGCCTGGGACCCCCTTCCAAGTACCCAGCTTTATAATCTTTCCAAGTCCAAGGACAAAAGCATCAAGGACTCCCTGGCAGCAGACATCATCTGTCCCTCGTTGGTGCTGGTCTGAGCAGGCTTCTTCTTTGTGGGAAGAAAGGATGGGACCCTCCAACCTTGCATTGATTTCCGTGGAATTAACAACATTACAGTCAAAAACAAATACCCTCTGCCGCTTCTCAGCTCAGCCTTTGCCACCCTCCACGGAATCACTACCTTCACCAAGCTGGATCTCTACAATGCATATCATCGTGTGCGCATCTGGGAAGGGGATGAAGGGGGATGAATGGAAAGCCACCTTTAACATGCCCATAGGTCACTTTGAGCACCTTGTCTGACCAATGCCCCAGCGGTGTTCCAGAACCTGGTCAACAATGTCCTATGGTTATTACATCAACCGGTTCATATTCGTATATCTTGGCGACATATTGATCTTCTCCTGGTCCCTGGAGGAGCACTAGCAATACATCCACCAGGTCCTGGAGCACTTCCTTAAGAATCACTGTATGTAAAGGCTGAGAAGTGCGAGTTTCATGCCTCATCAGTCTCGTTCCTGGGCTACATCTTGTCCTAATGGACCCTGCCTAATGTTGCAGTGGTAAGAAATTTGCCCCTCTGAAGACTGCTTGAAGACTCTTTCTTGAAAACTTTTTGAAGACTCCAAGTTTTGATCCAGAATTGACTTTTTGACTATGTGTTTGACAATGCTGCCTGATCATCACTGGCCTTTAGCAGGCAGATTGAGCCACAACATGTCATTTTAGGCAGATCCATGTGGAGCCATGATGCAGACACGCAAATCGACATAGTCCATAGGTCCAAATCTGAGAAAGTTTTCACAGGTCATTTTAGAACCACATCATTGTCAGTGTTAGGGATCAGAGGAATATTCATAATAAGTTTCTACTTTGTGTCATGTTTGTTTTCAAAATAGCATTTGTATTTTCTTTTGTTTCAAACATTTATTACTGTCTTTCCACACGCACAATGAACACATAACTCATAACAGTTATAAAATGAGATCTTTAAGTAATTTTTTTGTCAGGTTTTAAAAGAAATAAAATTAAACAAAATCATAAAAAGTCCTATATGTGCATAAAAAAGAAGACCCCAAAATGTATGGAATATTAATGGGCTCCAATTGTATGTATTCCTGTGTGCCGTGGCTTTAAAATATGAAACACAGAGTATGAAATTGTACAAAGCACTTTGACTTTGATATAGTCAACAACATGGCTTCCATACAACCAAGCAAACTGCCAGGCAAAGAGACAAATTCTCACTCTCTCATAAAGAATGCATGTGCTGGATCAAGCTTTTCAGAGTAAAAAGTGAATTTATTTGTGTTCCTGTAACATGTATGTATTTGTTGCTGCATGCACAGAGTTTATGCTGTATAAGACACTATAGAGTTTTATGCTCTATGAAACATTGCCATCTCTATCATAACAAAGATTGGTCTAAACATTGCACACCTGCTGAGAACCAGAGCAAATGTCTCTCCATTTTGCCAGATACATTTAGGCCTATTATACTAGACCGCGTCTGAATAATACTCTATTTGCTGCTGCATTATCATTATGTAGGCATGTAAGCAGAGAATGATAAACAATGGGACAGTTGGGTTGGTGGAGGTGGGGGGGCATTAACACAAATATGAAACAATGTGCAGGAAGGAAAAAAAATGGTGTCCTTCAACAGAAAAGCCCCACTGGCTTGCATGTGGTCCTAATTAGAAGGCAAAGCTTTTTGACGGTAAATTGATTTTTAATTGTTCAGTCCCTGCATTCATCCAGGTGGCCAAGTTTCCCCATTTAATCTCTCTGTGTCTGTCTCTCTCCCTCTCTTTAAGTGGAACATGTTTGGAGCTGCCTGCCACCGTTAGCAATTTCCTGAACAAGAGCAATTCATTCAGCATTAGACAGAGGGGATGGATGGAGAGGAGAGGAGGGGGGACAACACTGAAATCCGACAAACACAAGAGTTGTGCCATAATTGTCAGTAATGCTTTTCTACTTTAGTCATTTTGGATGTGGTACAGGGCAAACAGTCACAGTGGATGTTTTCCATTTGCTCTGATTTTTTTTCCTTCTGTCTGAGCAAGAAGACACTCAGGCCTGTGCGGGCTAATGGCCATGACAGCGTGTAAAAGCAGTTTGACAGCAGCGGATCTACGTAAGCCATTGTTGAAGGAGGCCTGGGGATTGGCTGATCTGATTATTATGCTGTTGGTGGCTGTGCATGGATCCTGATACTGTGCCAGTTATCTGGTGAGTAGTGAAACCAGGGAGACTGTTTTAGCATAGTGACAACACTACATCTATTTGTCCAATACTGGTCATTTACTAAAAATCAGTTATGGTTCAGTCTACGTGTCATGCAATGAGGTTCTTCTGTCATATCAACAGGTAGTCAATATGCTTTTTATTGTTCTTGTTGATGAATCAGATGCAACTACTTCATTACTGTGGTGTGAGAGAATTTTAACTACACAACCCTGGTCTGGAACTCACCTAAACCTGCTTTAAAGGTCTACTCAGTATTGACCATATAGACATAAACAGATATATGTTGTCAGATGTTTGATTGCAGCCTATTAAAATGAATCCGTATCATGCTGTTTCATAAAGCTGTCTTGGAACTTTAACAGAATAGCCCAAAATGAGTTTAAATGTTGTATAGTCTGACTTGCTAGGTGTAGACCTTGTGTATAACAATGCCAAATTACACATCATTCTGCATTTTCAACCAAAACTCCAAAAGTGCCAAGTTTAATAAATATTTGGTTTGAAAAACTGAATACTGTAATCACTAACGTTAATATTTTGGAAGAAAAAAATATTGTCAATGGAGATATTACTAATATGTTCATTGTCCACATATTGCGACTAAATACATAAATTAACAACTTTTTCTCATTATGTTATTATGAAACAGAATCTGGTCCAAATAACATTTCCATCAGAATGTATTGCCAAAGTACTACAAAGTATTTGTAAGTAAACTAAAACAGAAATGGATGGATGTTAGCAAAGGGAGTGTCAAATGGTGATGCTCGATTTAAAGTCAGGGAATCTTCAAAAACAGCTGACCCACATCATCAACTATAGCCCTGGAACGGGAATAAAAATGGACAGACAATTTAACCAACTTATTTAACAAACCTAACACTAAAACAAAACTATCTGTAGCATAACTACACTTTATGATTAAATTTGTACTCGTTTATCAGGGGCTCCACCAAGTAAACTGGAAATTCATTGCCAGTATTTCAGTTTGAATATTAATAAATGATCAAATATACTTGTAGTGATCAGTCGTATAATCAGAAGTCATAAACTGTGATTACCACGACTACTACAAACAAACAATAAGACAACAACAACTTAAAAAACAACATATAACTGAATACAGATGAAGTCATTATTTAACAGTTGGTGATCAATATGAATAAACTGTTTCCATGAAATTGTACACACACACACACACACACACACACACACACACACATATATGTGTGTGATCATTTAAGTGCTAAAATCATAATATTATATATCTAAAAACTATCTAATGAGCCAACAGATCTCCCTCTCTGGGCTGGAAGTCAGCACTGGCACAACTGCTCCCTTATCTTTTACACTCCCATGTTAACGCTAGACCACCTACTCATGTGACGTTTGATTTCCACACCTGCACGACAAAGTGAACGCACAGTGAACCCTAATGAAACCCAGCCACCCATATGGCAGGGCTCATCATTGTCACCATCAGAGACAGAAAAACTAGACATCTCTCTTCCGGTCTAACAGTCACAAAGCTGAAGCAACACCCTCCCCGTTCCTCCTACGTTTGCCCTGCTTTCACTGTGGAAGAAAAACTGCCACACTGAGCCTTGAATGAGGTGCACCTTTATTTAAAAAAAAATCAATCAGACAGACAAACTGGTATGAAATGGCAGGGAGATAATGCGATGGTGTGGCATGGTGACCTTTAAACATGGCCTGCCACTACATCCCCACCACTGAAAACCCTGACCTTTGTAGAACCATTACAGAAGCCTCTAATCTGAAAGGTGGAGGGATGGGGAGACACACATTCACACACATGCAATTTACACAGGCGCACACACGCACCACTTACAAGCTTGTATTGCAATTGCTTCATGCATATGTATCAATAAAGACACACACACACAGTGAATGCAGCCACATAGATAAATATTTTTATATGTAGACACATGCATACATGAAAACAATTAATGGAGACACACAAGATAGGAACATGCAATCAAACTGAGACGTGCATACAGACACAGACTCAGCAGCCTTTCCTTTGGCTGCAAAGGCCAGATGTGATAATGGCTTCATGTATGTTAATGCTGCTGGCTGGAACGCCTCTCTCTGCTCCTCAGTATTCCGCTCAGGCAGCGCTCACATCGTTTTGAATTGCAAAATGCCAAAAGTAGAACGACACATTGTTTGTAATGCCACTGGCAGTGTGCAGTTAGAGAAAATACTGAGAAAAAATATCCCATGGAGTGTTTGAATAGATAATTATGTGCAGCGCTGTGTGTGTGCATATGAGAGTGTATACGTGTGCTGAGTGCAGACTGAACAATCTGACCCAGGCAAGTGGAAGACTAGCAGTAATTGTTGCTGTAGAGGAGAAGATAGATCAATATGTATTGATTATTTTCTGCCCATTAGGAATAATTGGTGATGTATAAGAGAGTGACATGATGACACATCGACACAAGTAAGCTCTGAGTAAAACATCATTGATTTCAAAGAAAATGCACAATTTGACAGTCAGTTTAATTGATGCATCACAACTTGATCATCCATTGCTTTGCTTCATTGGAATCAGTCAATACTACATAAAAGATAAGACAAAAGGAGCTTCTCTGCCATTTATGAAATTTTCAAATTTGGAAATATTAAAGAACTTTAGTCTATTTCAATTTGTTGACTGATAACTTTTCTTTTATAAAGCATGATCTTTATCTGTTTTCCAGTTCTCCAAATTCTCAATAACATTATTCAACTAATAATTAGCTCTGCACAAAACTGTGGCCTATGAAGATTGACGTGCTGGTATGAATTGGTTTTCACTTAACTGAGAACTGCTTCTCGAAGATAAAGCTGTTCAGAACAGCCTGAACGACAGTTCTAAGAGCTGAATTATGTCTTACAGAGCTAGCTCTTAGGATGTCCTACGTCCACAGGGGAAAGTGAAAGAGTGGAAGGGGACAGGAGAGAAATAATATTGCTTTAAAACGGGGATATTGATGCACTTTGAGACAATCTCTCTGGGGAGGCATTGATAGTGTTGCAGTGAGTTATGCACATAAAAAGTGTCACATTGGTTTCTGAAAGCTAGGTAGGATTTATACTCAGCTATGCAGTCTGAACTGCATGTTACGTAGTCAGATAGTATCAGAAATCCCTCACTCCATACTTCTCTAATGTCAGATAAGTGGGGTAAGGCAAATTGAATAAATGAATAGATGTTACCAGACTACAATGGAAAAAGGCACCTAACATAATGCTGATGCAAAACATGCTATAACATGTTGTGTCTACATGTTAAATAACGTTAAAATAAGTGTAAGATTGCCAGATCACTTCTTCTAAAACAGCGATGTATGGCATACTTGCTAAATGATAATCCCATCGTTATCTTCACATGTAACAAACATTATTGATTGCATATTTTTTGGGAAGCAAGTAGATGAAAAGGTGGAATGCCCACTGCAAAACTGACTGATTGGTTTTGCTGCTTTTTGTTGTTTATAATTCATCTTTACAAACACATGTATTTTTTCTATGAAACAGGAAACAATAGTTTAAAGGCCATATGTATTTCATTGAGTGCAGCGGTGCTCTATCTGTATTTCTCTACTGTATTCTTAATTTACTTAACTGTCCCTCTACCCTGTGCAGTCTTTCATAAACAGCTGACATAGGACATTTCATTTAAATAATGTAGAATAATATTAAAGCACAAAAGTAAACACAACGTCCCCTTTTACAGCACAACTATTTTTTGTCTCTGTTTCCTTCAGCTTAGTGACAAACTCTTATTCTAAAAAGTATGTAAAAATTTGAGTTAAAAAACACACACATGCATGAGTGTGTTTCCTCGTTCGGGACCAGTGTTTTCCAGTGAGAGAAGGCAGGGTGGATGTGTGAGACAGCAGCTGTGGTGCTGAACACAGAGACGGAAGTGCAGCCTGTGATCGATGGCCAGGATGCGTCTATCTGGGACAGACTGAAAGGAGACAGACAGCATGGCTTGTGCAACAGTGACATCTTTTGGTTGGTCCTCTGCTGGTGGTACTGAGGTTGTCTGCCAGAGCAGCCTGCAGGCCAGCCACACTTCAGTAAATAAAGATTATGATCACATTATGCAAATGACTGTTCCATCTGTACACAGCTCCCTCATGTTAGCCTGCACTCTCTTTTTGTGTTCCGACAGTTATTCGAGTCCTCGAGGCGACAGAGAGTTTGACAGTGCAGCCATGTGTTGACAAGGCTGAAGGTGATAGGAAGTCCTGCTCTGACAAATACACAGGAATATATTATATTGTTTCAGGTGCAGTGCACTGGCTGAGCATTAAATGAGCTTTCAGAAGGGAGCTGCAGCAGCCAGCAAACAAAAATCTGGAGTTGGAAATGTTCACAAGTTGAGACTTTTCTAAAGCTTTTTGGTTGCTTCTGATCATGTGATATGTTAAACCAGGATGACTTGAGGTTCATGAGGTCACATGGAGGCACTGATAGTCTTAGATCTTTGTGTGTCTTTATCTTGGTTTATCTTGGTTACATATCTGTGAGTGGGAAAAAATATCTGACTGCCTTGTGCAAAAATTATGGCAACTAAACTTTTCCTAAAGCTGTTGATCAGTCATTCATTTCAGCTTGGATGGAATTTAGACCACTGCTCTTCCATAACAGCTTTAAATTTTTGTAGAATGGCTTGTGTGTTGAGGGTTGTCTATCTATCTATCTGTCTGTCTGTCTGTCTGTCTGTCTGTCTGTCTGTCTGTCTGTCTGTCTGTCTGTCTGTCTGTCTGTCTATCTATCTATCTATCTGTCTGTCTGTCTGTCTGTCTGTATGTATGTACGTATGTATATGATGTATGTATATATATGTGTGTGTGTGTGTGTGTGTGTGTGTGTGTGTGTGTGTGTGTGTGTGTGTGTGTGTGTGTGTGTGTGTGTGTGTGTGTGTGTGTGTGTGTGTGTGTGTGTGTGTGTGTGTGTGTGTGTGTGTGTACTTTAGGAAAAGTCATTAAATTTCCAGCAGAAATCATCATCGCAAATGGAAAATAAACCTTGACTATAAAAATGACTATAAAATCAAATCAAATAAATTTTTCATAGAATGCAGCAGTGATAAGTGCGAAGCAAAGTGTAAAACAGTAGTTCAGGAAAATTTGCCACTTAAGCTCGCTACAGGCCAGGGTTAGGGTTAGCTATGTATTAAAATATTTTGCAAGCTGGCTGCTTGGTATCTATTTCTTCCATAACCTTGAAGCATGATTGACAAATGCTGTATCTTTGATTTTCTTTCTGCTTTTGCTGGTTTAAACTACTTTCTGACCAGTTAGTTCAGTCTAGGGCATCACCCCCACAGGCTCACAGGATGAAACCTTCAGCTGTCATGCCTGACACCCATTTTTTGGACACAATGTGATACATGCTTCAGGGCTGGCTATTATGGGGCTAACATTGTGTGGTCTGAAAACAGACTTCAAATAAAAGACAGCAGTAGCAACCATGCTATCACCCACTAGTTTGTGGACTGCAGTTTTCAAGATTCAAGTCTGACATTTGACCATTGCCAAATTGTTTCTTTTTTAAAACTGGACGTAATGAGTGAACAGTGGATCTGACTGGAGAATCAGAGGACACTTTACATACAGATAACGTTGCAATCCATCAATCACAAGGCAGCCTTGTCCTAAAATACAGCATGCTTTATCATCTACTTATCTCTAAATGGAGCCACAACTTCCAAAATTGTTGTTTTTATCTTAGTTTTATTGTTTTTATCTTTTGATCATGTTTTTACTCTTCTGCACAGCACATTGGTCAACTCTGGTTGTTTTAAAGTGCTTCATAAATAAATTGGATTTGATTTGATTTGATTTTGAAAATGGACACTGCTGTATTCAAAGTCTTGAAACAAGTGACTGTAACCAGAAGCTCTTTAGGAAATGTTTGCTGCAGTAACTGATAGGGGTTCAAGTAGGGTCATTTTCTCATAGACTTTTATGCAATGTGACTTCTCTTTGCAACCAGAGGAGTCGCCTCCTGCTTGCTGTTAGACGAAAGAATGCAAGTTTAAGGCACGCTATTATTCAGACCCAGAGGCTATGTCTATGTTTAATATACAGTACAAGTCTGAATCTGGCAGAAGCAACAACAGACCCACAGTTGTGACATTTCATCAGGATCCCTTTGGATTGTATTAATAACAATAAGCACAAGTGCTTTGAGAGATATAGCTTTGCTAAGTTCATAATTGTAGAAACAGTCTTACACATTTTCTAATATGAGACCCACAAATGCTGAAACCCAAAATCTTCCCAGATAAGACTTTACTGGGTTTTTTTGTTTTGTTTCTTTGTTTCTTTGAGGGTGAAACTATGAAACAATCTCAGGCTTGAAAACATACGATATTCTCAAAATTCAGCCAGATTATTTTACAGTACTTAGTTTTGGGTATAAAATAACAAATACGTAAACTCTCAACCAAATCTGAGACAGTGCAGCAAGAGATTTCTGAATTCTGGCCATTTTGCTAATTCTCTTTCAACCAATCTCACTCTCACATTTTCTATTATGTGCATTCCATTTTTTTTAATGCTTGCTGTGTAGAAATATGTGCTGTAGTTCTCTTACTGCATACATGGCTCATTCCAGAACTGGAGGACATTTGGGCTTCACAATTTTTGAAAAAGAGAGGACATAGCTTTGCTCTACTCATTCTTTTGGAAAACTGTTGGATGATGTTAATTCCAGCGTATCATGTGATTCACTGTTTTCTTAAACTAAAAAGGTTATACCATCAGGGTTGTTGTGGGACATATGTTCCATGCATAATAATTTTTATTTAAAATATGTTGATTAAAAAAAATGTTCCCACAATTACAAGAGACACCAATGAAAAAAATAAAACCAAAAGAAAAGGTGACAAAATTTAAATTTTAATAGTTTTATTAGAGATTCAGTTTGGTCATCAGGGGGGTGGGACAAGAGAAAATGGCATTTAAGGGGGAACTCCAGACTTATTTGGTATTTTAAAAACTTTTTCAAACATTCTTTTCTCCTAGTTTTTTAGATTTGGTCTCAGGACAAGAAAACTTCCACAATAACTGCATGTTTTAGTATTTTGTACGTGGATTATTTGAAATTTAATGGACGGGATGTAAAATGTCCTCCAATTCTGGGATGACCCACATTTTTTAATACTGTGCTATCAGTTAGAATTTTGAATTTCCCTCTCTGTTGCATGTGAGTTTAAAGTAACTGGGTCAATATATAATTGCGGGACTTTTCTAACATAGTTGACAGGCATCATAGTTACCATTTTTGCTGTTTCCAGGCCTAAAATCAACATGGCTGCCTATAACCAAACACCACATGGCATTTTAGAGAAAGATTCTTCTAAATATTATAAATACAACTGAGTAAAATTGAAATTGAAAATTATTTATAAAGATATTGTAGTAAACCTGTTGACTACTTTATATTAAATAAGTCAGAAAGCCTTGGAGTCTGGCCAGCCTTTTCTTCAGGAGGAAATGACATCATGTGGAGCAGGTCATGTGATCTGGAATTAACACACTTCCTGGAGAGGTGTTTTTGTAATGGGGAATGTAGTTGGAAGTGATTTCTCAGACACAGAATTTGTTGTTTTCCATATAAATTTGATTCATTGCCAGAACAGAAACATCTGTCATGATTATCTCAACTTAATAAAAAGAACACAATCAAAACCATTTCTGAATAAGTTCATTTTGTTATTGTTTAGCTAATTAGAAGGTGGTTGTTATTAAATTGGGACAGTTATTTAGTTGACCTTTTAGTGATATCTAGTCATTTTCTATTAATAAGTGATTGTTTCCATAATAAATAATTATGGAATTTGTAAAGACATGATCATAATGAACATAAAAAACATTCATTTAAAAAAACAACAACTTTGAATTAAAATGTATGAAAGATATATCCCATGGACTTCAAAAGTCCCTCAATTATATATTGACCCAACGACCACCGCACTGCAGGCTTCTTGCACCACCTATGCATTCTTGGATGCAACACAGAGAATTTAGTTTCACATTAACCATTATGCTCTCCATTATTTGTTTGTTTGGTTTTTCCCTCCGTTTGAGACGCTGCTACAAAACAGGTAAGTTTAATTCCCACTATTCTGAGTCCTGTAGAAAACACTGTAATCTGCGACTCTCTGCTCCACTCCTCAGGCTTTAAGAAGCGACTGACTGTTGTCTATGTTTGTCCTGATCGGAGTCTTCCGCATCTGCGCAGTCAGTCAGAGTTGCAGCTGTCAAGAGCCACAACTTTACAGCGGAAGTGTATCTGTTTTAGCCAAAATAAAAGCCTCTACTAGTTTACAGCTCCCCAAAAGATGACCTTTGTTCAGTTACAGTGGGATAAAATAACTAAATTAAGGAGTGTGCGCACTAGATTCAACTAGCTGGACATAGAGTAGTTAAACTGTACCTGGATATGTGATGATATATCAGACCCAGTAGCTATTTTTTAGGAAAATGAGTGCTGTTGTTTTTTTTTTGTTTTGTTTTGCACTTAAGTGAAATTTTTCTGCCATTGCCTGACTTTACTTGATATTTGTGATTTACCTAAGAGAGTTTTTTTTTTTCTTACACTGTTGTATTGGTACTTTTACTTCAATAAAAGATCTGAATACTTCAAGGACAGCACTTCCTGACCTCCTGGACTGAACAGTTTGGTTTTCTTTTTGTTTTTCTGCTGGAAAACACAATAGTCATGTTGGACTTATATTGCCATACACACACCTCTAATATACCTTTTAATCTTTGTAGCACCTGACATTAGTATTATTCAGACACAGCTTGAAGTCATATGGATGGCTTCTGGCGACTTTAAACATTTTGAACAAACGTATTGTGCAATTCAGATAAGACAATACTGAAATATACGAGACGCAGTGCACATGAGAAATATTACATAGGAAACAGTCACGCAGGAATCAGTGCTTCTTCTCACGGTGCCTGCAGACGCACAGCTTTTATTTTGAAATGTGCTGGAGGCGGTGCAGTTCTCGGTGTGTTTCAGTGTCTCTGCTGCCCTGAAGTTGAGCTACAAGTTTTCCTCAGGTCTGTCTAATGAACTCAGGTCATTTAGAAAGTTAGAAAGTGCGATGAGCGGACAGACGGTCGCTGCGGATTTGTCAGGACACATGTTGGGCCTGGACGAGGACGAGGACCTGGAGGTTTTCACTAAGGTACCGTCACACTGACCGGGGAGCAGCCGAAAGCTCCCACTCTCAGCTGGGAACATTTGCATTGGGTTTCATGCTACGTGGATTGACCCTTGCACTGATAGATCCCATTTAACTTCCACTTATTCTTCATGTCCAGGAGTAAGTAGTGGGCCGCATGTGATGTGAGGTTGGTGTGAACCTAATGTCAGTCTGTGCTTCACGTTTGCAAACAAGGAAGCAAATGTCCTGATCAGCTGATGAGCTGGCCTTTGGACCAGATCATCCTGCAGCTTTCTGACACACATCTGGTGTGTGAGAGAAGCGCAAGAGCTCGCTCAGCTTCTGAATAATTTAACATTTGTTTTCTTGGCTGTAAAACTTAACTTTGTACTAACACAGTCAGGGGTGTCAAACATGCGCCCCCGGGCCAAAACCGGCCTTTCAGAGGGTCCAATCCGGCCCCTGGGAGGATTTTGTAAAGAGTAAAAATTCCACACAAGACATTAACTGCAAACTGTAAATTTGTAAAACTATAAATTTAAAATCATTTCTGGACATGCTGTTTTGATCATAAAGTAAAAATATTGTATTGTTCATTGTTCTTTTGTCACTTTGTGTCTCATTTTTGTAATATTTTGTCTTGTTTTTGTTGTGTTTTGTCTGGGTTTTGTCGTTTGTCTCATGTTTTTGTCATTTTGTTTCTTGTTTTTATCGTTTTGTTTCCTTTTTGTCACGCTTGTATTTTTTATTTTATTTATCTCATTTTGTGTTTTGCTTTAGTCATCGTTTTGTGTATCATTTTGTGTTTTCTGTCTCGCTTGTGTCATTTGTGTAATTTTTTTGTCTCGTTTTTGTCGTTTGTCCATTTTTTTGCCGCTTTATAACTTTTTTGCCTAATTTTTTCTCTTTTCTGTTTTGCTTTGTGTCATTTGTCTAATTTTTTTGTCATTTTGTGTCTCATTTTTATAATATTTTGCCTTGTTTTTTGTCTATTTTGTCCAATTGTAGTTTTGATCATGACTAAATGTTTTGAGCCTTTGTAGACACTCTGTGATCTGTAAGTTGTAATGTAGAAATGATAAACTGAGGATAAATGTTGCTGAAATTGAATTTATTTTTCTGAAGAAACTTCAGGTTGTTCATAATGTTTTGTTCATTAAATGTGAACATTTGAAGAACATACTTTTTTTTCCCCAAAAACAAAGGAAAAATTTGGAGTTTTATGGGTTAATATTGCTGTAATTTAACTGGTCTGGCCCACTTAAGATCAAATTGTGCTGAATGTGACCCTTGAACTAAAATGAGTTTGGAATTCCTGGTCTATAGGTTCGTCCTTTTCAGCCCTGCAGATATAATAATCAACACAGACTCCATTCTTAACTCTTTGCCACGGTTCGTCTGCTGTTTTCAAGCAAATTAATTTCAAATGTGAATTTGAAATGTAATTAAATATGTGGGTTATGTACAAGCCACAGCCGTATTTAGTGTCGTGTATTGGGCTAATCCGTGTCAGCCCATATACAGTGGTGGAAAAAAGTTTTCGGACACCCTTAAAATTTTACACAATCTCAAATATTATCATGAAATATTTGTGGAAAAATCTTTTTTGTGTTTCAAAAGGTGTGGCTGCATTAGACAGACACAAGTACAGATTGTATTTTTTCTTGTTTATTGTTTACAAGAAAAACTAACAAAACTAAATTTTACCAAAATGACCCAATACTCAGAATTTCCTATTTTAATGGAACCAATCAATTTTTAATTTTTAATGGTGTTTTTTAAGGATTTGTTTAGTATTATGGCTGTGATTGTACTAAAGGAAATTGCACTTGAAGTGCAATTTCAGTTTGTGCAGTAAATGTATGGAATAGTCTGGATGATAACCTCAAAGTGAATATAACTATAAAACAATTTTAAAAAAGAATACGTACAAAAAAACTTGAAAAATTTAATAATGTGTAACTAAATGAAGTGCACAACACGTGAAGAGATTTAACAAACTTTCTGAATCCACCATCAAAGTCCATTTAAAATATACTAGTGTTCAGCTTATGCCACTGCTGAGGTGTTGTTTGAGCCCAAGTTGCTTTGATAGCAGCCTTCAGCTCGTCTTTCTCTTGGCAATACCCCATATGGGGTTCTATAGGGTTCAGGTCAGGCAAGTCAGCTGGCTAATCAAGCACACTAACGTCATGGTCAGCAAATCATTTGGTAGCAGTTTTGGCACTGTGGACAGATACTAAGTCCTGATGGAGAAGGAAATCGTCATCTCCATAAAGCTTGTTAGCAGCTTGAAGAATGAAGTTCTTCAATATCTCCTAGTATACAGCTAAGTGGACTTTGAATTTGATTTGCTTCAGATATGTGAATGATCTGATGCTGTAGTCCACCGAGTTGATGTGCTCCATGAAAGCTTCTATTTCTTGGGCTTTGATTTGTGTCGTCTACATAGCTGAACCTGTGGAGTAATTCCTTAAACAAGCTCAGTACTCTGTTCTCAAAATATGAACAGCCATCTCTAAACAGAGGAGGGGGTCTGCAACACCATTAATCAAACACCTATAATGCAGTTACAAGGTCTCTCCTCAGAAAATTTTACCATCATTAACATCCTGAGTCACTCCTGACTTGGCAGATTCACATCCTTTGTTGTTAATGGGCCATTAGCCTCGTGAGCTGGAGTGACTATAAATTCTACATCTTTCCATTAGTCACTTAGAACTGAAGAAGCCTCTTGGAGGAGAGCTGAAATGTCTCCAAGAACCTAGAGAGAAGTCCTGTTGATTACTACCGAAGCTCCCAGGATCACAGACTGTGGAAATTTCACTCTGGACTTCAAACACTGTGGATTATTTGCCTCTTCACTTGTGCTTCAGACTCTAGAACCGTAATTTCCAAATGAAATGCAAAATTTACCTTCTCTGAAAAAATTTGGCCCACTGAGCAACAGTTCAGTTTGTATTCTCCTTTACACAGGTAAGAGCTTCTGACGTTGTCTCTGGTTCAGGACTGGCTTGATATTAGGAATGCAACTGTTGTAGCCCCTTTCCAGCCTCAGTCTACTCTGTGTGAAGCTCCTCCTTATTCTTGATTCAGTTTTTCTTGACAGTCCTCTTAAGGCTGTGGTCATCCCTGTTGCTTGTGCACTTTTCCTACCATACTCCTTCCATCCAGCTTGTGTACAGCACTGTCTTTTGAGCAACAGTCTTCTGTAGCCCTTTCTCCTTGTGGAGGGTGTGGATGATGATCTTGTAGACAACTTTGAAGTCAGCAGTTTTTTTCAAGTCAACCTCATGATTGTGGTTACATGTACTAAACCTGACCAAGAGATAAACCACATTCATACTGTTTGAATAGTAATTTATGCAAACTCCAAATGAAATCTTCTAATATTTTCAGATACTGGATTTTGGATTTTTTATGAGCGAGATTAATCTAATAAATTAATCATCAAAAAAGGCTTACAAAAGTTCACTTTATATGTAATGAATAAAGGATATTTGCAAGTTTTTGAATTAAATTTAAAAAAAGAGCTTTTTCACAATATTCAGATTTTTTGAGGTGCATCTGTAATGAGATCACTGTAAGGTGATACAATGTTGAATCTGGTTCACTTTCTTGTAGTTTAACACAGGAGTGTACTCACTTTTGTTGTATACTTTATGCTAAACTGTTGGCAATTAAATCATTTTAAAAAGTTGAATTTAACATACGCAACGTGTCACTTGTCATACCACCATTTAAGCACGATTAACCCAAATGGTGTCTCCATAGAAATGACTAACCTTGTCATAATCAGGGTTTTGAAGTATCACATTTTTGGTTTTGTGCATGAAAACCTCATATCTCAATTTTGGAATCCTGGGTATTTTCTTTTCATAGTTTTGTTACACCTGAACATGCTGGCTGGAGTGCAATGACAGAAAATATTGTTCTAAGTATACATCTATTCTAGGTACTGCTGCAGCTGTGTGGTGTAACAAATATCTCTAACAATGTTATCAGAGTTATATATGCTGAGTGATTTAAATGGTAGATAGCATGGAGACATGGGTTACAGTAATCTGGTTTCCTAGCATGTTAGTGAAATACACCAAGTCAATAACTACAGTCATTCCTTTCAGGTCAACAGTTACAGAAGTGTCAGATTTACTATTTTGGAACTGCTTTTATTTGTTGGTCTTGTGTGGCAATAAATTATCGTCACATTTTTATTATGTGCACAGGGAGATGCAAACCCAGATTTAGCTGCGTTTCATGTAAATCTCATATCTGCGATATTATGAAAACCAGGATAATACTCAGTCAAAAGCAAAGAACAGTCATTCAAGGATAAGGTTCAGAAATTATGCCTTTTTCTCAAAAATCCTTGCAGAAACTAAATTATTTTTCTGAGTGACTGATGTGTTTGTGCAGTTTGTCCAGTTTTTGAGAGACATGTCATTGATATATTTTCAAATGCATGTTGCTATGGATAGATAAATTAGATTTATCTTTTATTTATCCCACAGTGGGGACATTTTCAGTGTTGCAGCAGCAGATAGAAAAAAAGACAGTACAAAGAAAAGGGCTGCACACAGTGTACAGATAAAACTAGCCATTTTCTCCTTAGAGAAGAGATATAAATGTTTGTAGAAAAAGAAAAATATATAGGTAGGCCTTTGTCTTCACTTCTACTAACACATCAATAATCCTACTACAACAACTGAGCCGCTGCTTTCCAATGACATATCTGCTTACCAAAAAAAAGAGGTAAACATCGCTGCTTCCTCCTTCCCTCTGCCTGTTACCATAACAACCAGTTCACTGCAAAGACAGAGATGTTAGTTAGTCTAAATAAACTTAAGTTGTTTTCAGCAGAGGTCATAAAAAGAGCATGTGTTGCTGTGCTTCCATTAGAGAAGCTTAGCTCTGGGGGCTCCGGGCCCTCTGCTGACCTCAGCCGTTTCTAGGCTGTTGTTAGAGGAAACAAACCTGCAGGCAGCACATGGATGCTTCACTGCTGTTTGCATAAACGGGATCATTTGAATGTGATGGCATTACAGTCAAGATAGCTGAGCTTACAAATGAATCACACAAATAGTCTCTTATAGTCAGTTTGCAACCTGTAATGTTGCTGCCATATCCCCGGTGTTTACATATTACATATCTAAATGCAGACAAAATCCTGCATTTCCAAAGGAGCAAAAAAAAATAACCCTTAAAAACCTTGACCACATACATTTGTACAGGCTATCTGAAACACAAACCCATCCCTGCAAAATGTTTTCAAAGAGAACAAAAGCAAAGGACTGCCCAACCATGTTTGAAATTAATGTTTGCAAGATGTCTCCCTGAAACGTTGCTAGGCTTGGTGACTGAGAGAAAACCCCTGGGTGGGGGTAGGCCAGTCCACCACTACAGCCAAACGTCTTTATTGAAATGGCCAGCAGGAGAACCTACAGACTGAGAGCAGCATTAAGGTAGGATACTAGTTTCTGGGATGTCTAGTGATGCAGTGTAACTGGTATTAGTTTACCTGCTGATAGTCTCATTCATTGGCCTCTGTGGCAGTGGCAATGTAAACTGTACGTGACTGAGCCCACGTCCTTTTAAAGACAGAAAAAAGTCATTAAACCAGTTACAAAACTTAAAAAAAAAAATCACATTAACATTTGTCTTGTATGTTGTGTTTCTGATGTGAGATCAATTGAAGAACTGTTCAGCCTCCAAGTAAAGAATGCAGGTGAATGTAGGCTAACACCGAGCCGAGCAGTTGAAGTGCTAATGTTGTACAATTCAGGTCTTTAATATAAGATGGAGATTGATCATTAATATTTTTGTATTTCAGTAACAGAATTTTGCTAAATATTTTTGCTTATGTAGTTATCCCAAAACATCCTATTTGCAGTCATATACCCTGCCATTGAATGGTGTCTGGGATTGGGTTACAGCTTTTTAAACACCATTGAAAAACCAAGTTATTTCATAGATTTATTACAAGTTTTATGGAAATATGGCAAAATATGCTGCTTCAAAAATATACACACTGCAGTGTTAATGTTGAATAAATGACCACTGGCCATTTTCAGCTCAATTAGGCACTTTTTGTAGCCGTCCACAAGCTTCTGGCAAGCTTCTCATTACTCCGCCAAGGAATGCAAGTTATGTGACGATTGGCGTACTTTTGTCTGTTGATCTGTCAATCTGTCTGCCTGTGCGCAACATTACTCAAAACGAACTAACGGATTTGGATGAAATTTTCACTGAAGGTCAGAAATGACACAAGGACCACCTCATTAGATTTTGGCAGTGATGCAGCGTATAGTCTGGATCCACGGATTTGTTTAAGATTTCTGTATCATTGCGAGATAGCAGCACAGTGGCTCTGTAACTATGCCTTAGGTCACATGATTTTGTATCCGTACATAACGTACACATGCGTAACACACGCCCGTGCTCAGCACAAGGTCAGGGAATGAACAGCCTTGGCGGAGTACTGCGCTCTGAGTGCTTTTCTCAGAGTTGATGCAGTTCAACTAAATGTGTTGGCTTTATGACACAGACTTGTATCTTCAGCACAGTCTGTGAGATTCCTGATGGTATTTAAGTCAGGATAGTCAAATATTTCTGGCCAGATTTAGCTATTTCTTTACCAATTTTGATGTGTTTGGGTCATTGTCTTGTTGGAATATCCAGCTGGTCCCAAGACCCAACATTCTTACTGCTGATTTTAGGTTTTCCTGAAGAATCTGGTGGTGATCCTGCTTTTTATTATTCCATTTACTTTGTGTACAGCACCAAAGTAAATGGCAGCAAAACAACCCCAGAGCATAATACAACCACCATCATTCTTGACATTAGGTTTGGTGTTTTTGTGGTTAAAGGCCTCACCTTCTGTCCTCTCAACACATTCCTAGTCATTGTGGCCAAAAAGCTAAATTTCTGTTTCATCTGACTACAAAACGTTCCTCCAGAAGGCCTTTTTTGTCCGTCTGACCTGGAGAAAGGCCTTCCTTCTTGCATGGTAGCCTCTCACTCCATGGTGAGACTTGACTGTGGACACTGGCACCTGTGTTCCAGCAGCTTGTAATTCATTGCAGATCTGCTTTTTTGTGATTCTTGGTTTACTCTTGACCATCCCAACAAACTATCTTTCAGCAGCAGTGATAGTTAGCATTTTCTTGCTGATCATAGCAGTGACATAACTGTCGGTAAATGTCAATACATTGTGCTTCATTCTTCACTTGCAGTGTAACACTAATGCAGGACTTTGACTTTATTTCAAAAGTGTGATTTCAGTAGTTTAGTGAAGAAAACAGTTAAAGTAATTCTTCTGCTTCAAACAATAACATTCAGTTAAAAAAAAACAACATACAGTAAGACAGAGTTAATTTGCAACCATCAAATCACTAAATCCTTCTGTGCTCTGAAAGTGCAACTAAAAGACTGAACAACGGAGCTACAGACTCCGACAGACAGAACATGGTTTTTGATTTGTAAAGTAAGAGTGCATCATAGACTCATATAGATGAGACGTGTTACAGCGATGAGACTGAATGTATAACAGAACAATCTTCTTACTTTCTAAAGTGAACAAAACTGTTAATGTCATAGCTCGCTAAATACCTCGGTGCCCATCCTTCTTGTGAAGTAACCATATCTCTGAAAACCCTGAGCTTTATCCTCATTGGTTGATTAGGGAGAGACTAGAAATATAGCTCAGTGTTGTAGTGGCAAATTGTCTTTGATTGTAGCCTGCATTGTTGATTATTATATGTCTCAGCAGACTGGAACAGGTTGCAGTTACCTTCACTGCTGGTGCGGTACTTAGGAGCTACTGGTGTGGACATTGTTGTAAGGCTGTTTCCAGTTCTTTTGTCTGAATACCTTCACCACCACCTCATTCTCTCGCTTGAGGTTGTGTAGCTGGTGGGTCAGTTTCTCTGAAAGTGTAGCTTTAATTCTACTAAGCAGATCTGTCGACACAGAGGATAGTGCAAAACAGTAATAATACAACAATAAAAAGGCACTCGAGGAGTGCATTGTCTGCCAAGACCAATGCCCTGTGTCACATTTTTCACAAAAGTGTTCCAGATCAAAATCTAATAGATTGTTCTTGTGCCCCTGCTCTACCTTCACACTAAGTTTCATGAAATTTAATTTAATAGTTTTTGTGCAATCTTGTTAAATTACGGATCATCCTTGTGGAGAAAATGTAGCATGTTATCTCACATACCTATCCTGGACAGCTTCCTCTAATATGGATTAGGAGTAAAATGTCAATCTATCTGTTTTGTCAGCTTTTTGTTGACAGTCAAACACATCTTACTTTGACTGAAAGTCAAAGTCAGCTAATGGAACATCTTGTCATTGGTCCAGAACTCCTCCCTGGCAGATGGAAGCCCCATGCCAAATTCTCCTGGTTCCATGGTCAACCAGTACAGACTAGAGGAGGATGAGGAGGACCAGCTGGGTGCCTACACGAAAGACATCTTCGTCACCGTTGACAACCCAGAGAGTAATGTCACTGCCATCGAGACCTTCATCATGTACAGAGTTGTAACCAAGGTGAAAAGGTCGTACTACACATGCATACACCACGGTAAAATAATGTATCAAGAGTGTGAAGTCACTTGCTAAATGGTTAAAAATTTGCCCAGCAGTGTACACTGATTACACACAACATTGTCACCACTAACAGGTGAAGTGAATAACACAGAACATCCCCAGAGATCCTGTATCCATGCTCTACTGGGTCAGAGGAGTTTTAGCAGCATAAAGGAGACCAACGCAATATTAGGCCGGTGGTCATAATGTTATGCCTGATTGATGTGTATTTGATACACATTTACGCCTGGTAGTAAAAGCATTTTACACCTTTAGTTTTGAGAATGATCTGTGTTGACATCTAGGAGAGCTGGAGAGAAGTCCTAATGTGTTAGCAACTTCAGGCGGCACACACTTTCTGTAGGAGGGTAGATGTTGTGAATGTCCTTGAAATAAAAAGACATTGTCACTGTCTTTGGATGCAACTAGTCCCTCAAGAGGTAAAACTGTTCTGTCTTCACCGAAAACTAGATCAAACACTGATCAGTCCTAGATGTGCCACTGTGTATGTAGCCACACCTTCATTACCATCTTCATAAATGTACTCTGATTGGATTATTGTATACAAGTTGGATTTACTTTTTGTTGTATGTAAAATATTCACATACTTAGTTTACTATTTAACGGCTAATTACTATCAATATTAATTATTTTAGCAGTTTATTATTTTTGTATCAAACTTATTTTGTAAATATAAATGAGGAAACTTAGCTGTGTTTTCAGTATCATTGTACAAAAAATCTAGTCTTGGTTCAGAACAAAATACCTGGGACAGAAATCGTGCGGAAGATAGTGTGAAATTTGTAGGAAGTTGGGCAGAGCTTTGCTTTGTTTCTTTACATTTCAGCCAAGTCCCCAGGAACAGGAATGAGGCTCTGTAGTAATGGTACTGATATGGAATTTCTCTCTCCAGACCACACGGAGTGAGTTTGATTCCAGTGAGTATGAAGTACGACGACGCTATCAGGACTTCTTATGGCTCCGAAGCAGACTGGAAGAAAACCACCCAACGCTCATTGTCCATGTGTGTATCACCATGTCATTTGCTCTGTACATCTATGGACTGCTGCACCATAACATGTGAATCATGCCACAGTTTTTGAATGTCTTTACTCATTAAACACGAATCATACCTTGCAATATTCAAAACAGTTTTCAAAATGATTCAGCAGAGTTTTTGATTTTTTTGAAAGGTGTAGTATGTGACATTCAGAACTACTAGATGTTTATAGATTGGCAGCATCTCAGACCAAAACAAATAGGTGTGCCAGCTACACATCCTCCTACTCTTCATGTTTCAACCACACTGTTTGGTTCTAAGTTTGCATGTTTCTGTGTCTCCAGCCTCTCCCAGAGAAGTTTGTAATGAAAGGCATGGTTGAGCGCTTCAATGATGATTTCATCGAGACCAGGAGGAAAGCCCTGCATCGATTTCTCAACAAGATCTCCGAACATCCTATCCTGTCCTACAGCCAGCACTTCAAAGTCTTCCTCACTGCACAGGTCTCTTTCTCATACGCACAGTCATCCTGTATGGAGGAGTATGTCTAATATAGAGTAGTCATATGTCAGGTTCAGATTCCACGTAACTTCACCACACACTTTAACATCCTATATACTTCAGAAAATAGGAAATCCAGTAGCTGTGCAATAAATAGCTCCAGCACATAACCCCCACCCACAGCAACGATCCATCTCTTTGTGTATGGATAAAACTAACAAGATAAAGTGTGAGTTTTAGAGATGTATTTTGGAACTGGGGATACAGTAGATTACAGGGGGTCCTCGGTTTATGATGTCCTCGACCTACTGCGTTTCGTTGTTACGTCAGAACTGGTTATGTGGAACTAGTTGACAAGCAGAGCGGATGAATATGTCGTCATGAGGCGCTATAAGACGGCTTTGTTTCCATTCTCCGGTTGTACGCCACCTTGGATTGTGCTACATTCACTAACTTTTTGCCCTTCATTGTGGCTCCCAAGTGCAAGTCAGATTGTTCTCAGAGCAGTGCTTCTCAGAAAAGGAAAGCCGTCTCCATGGAAGTGAAATTAGATAGAATAAAACGCTGGGAACAGGAAGAAACACCGACCAACATGGGTCAAGTTGTAAAAACAGGTCAACATATTGTAGTGACCCTCTGTGATGAATGAGTGAGACTTTATCTGGTTTTCTGCTGGTTTATTGAACCTTCATACAGGATACTGTGGACCGTAGCCAACGCCAGAATAACTAGAAAAACCCCATAACTTCCCATTGCAATATTCTATTGTCTTCTTTTAAAATGACTCATACAGACATGAAAATCGTTGGTATTCATGACTTTTCTGAAGAACTGATTGATATTGTGATGCACGTAACGACTTTGTTTACATTTTCGCTGGAGTTCCGACTTACCGCGAAAATCGGCTCACATCGATCTGTATTAACGGAACTCCGACCTAAGTCGAGGACCCCCTGTAGTTGTTTTTCTAAGCTTCCAGTCTTACGCTAAGCTGGACTGACCACACCCTGAATACAGCTGTGGATGTAGCACACAGACATGAGGTCCATAATGATCTGAACGCCGCAGTCACAAAGAAAATAGGTATGTTTATCAAAATGTTGAACTAATGCTTTAATGCTTACCTCAAACATGCAACCTTTATGTAATTACATAATCTCACAGAAACCATCATTTCTTTTGTGTAGCAGCTATCAGGACTTCTGAGCACCAACATCGAATTCTATTCAGCCAAAGTTTTATTAGCTGTTAGACTTCAAACAGCTAAATAGCTGCAGCTCATCACGCTTCGTCGATATTCAGCTTTATTCTCAAGTCGTGTTCTGTCATTTAGACCAGTAAGAGCATTTTGAATGATGATGATGACGGGCCTCCTGCAGGACCTGGTGTCTCAAAAGAAACAGGGTCCAGGCTTCCTGAGCAGGATGGGGGAGACGGTGAGGGCAGTGGCCAACTCGGTACGAGGCCTTAGGAGCCGACCAGAGGAATTCACTGTGATGCAGGACTACATGGAGAACTTCAGTAACAAGATCTGCTCTGTGGACAAAGTCACCCAAAGAATCATCAAGGAACAACGAGGTACTGCAGCTGCCTTCCACAGGAGGTCATATACAGAAATTACAGAAACCCTCTCTAAATATTAAACGCGATGCATAATTTGAATACTTTTTTAAAAATTAAATACAAAAAAATAAGTATATACAGAGATATATGGGATGACATATAACTCTTTAGAAAGACTATTTTGTAAATACAGGACCAGTAGAAACTGAATGCAGCAGAAGTGAGCACACCTGTGATCACTGACACACAAGTCCTCTGTGATGGCTAAAATACGCCGTCTAAGTCGTGTGATTCACAGTCTGCCTAATTGCATGAATATCTAAAAATCAGCCAAAAGGTATAGAACAAGTCATAATATTACTAACCAGAGCCGCAGTGGCCGTCCTCCAGAAATGATGCCACAGACAGTTCACTACTCTGACAATGCTCTGATGAGGCAGTTCATTTGATATATATTTTAGTTTAATATTTGTAGCTCACATCAACCTTAAAGGCTACAATAGTTTGTGTTGCTTGGCAACAGCTCTGGGTGCTAGTGTGATAATTGTAACCATTCCGATTTTAATGTTTAAATGTAAAACATGTTTTAATATTATCAGGGTGTCAGGGTGCCTGTATAGCTCAACGGGTTCAGTGGGTGACCCATGTACAGGGGCTGGTCCCTGACGCAGTGGCCCGGGTTCGATTCCCGCTCACGGCCCTTTGCTGCATGTCTTCCCCCACTCTTCTCCCTCCTTTCCTGTCTGTCTTCACTGCACCTATCAATAAAGCCGTAAAAGATAAATAAATAAATATTACCTGATGAGTCTGTGAACAGTTGGCAGATTTTAGACTGGATCTGTAAGTCCCTCACATTACAAATAACCTGAGCTGAACATTGGTTTAAACCAAGGTCCCAGACCAGTCGTCTCCTCTGGCTGTTGGCAGGGGTGAATAGAGGTACACCGGCCCAAAACGCCTGTATTGTACAGAGACAAAGCTTTTCTAATTTTGGCTCTGTACAGTACCACAGTGAATTTTAAATGAAACAGTTCAGATGTGGTTCAAGTGCAGACTTTCAGTTGAACAAAAAGATTGCATAAAAATGTGAGGAACTAAAGTATTTTTAAACACAATCCCTTCATTTCATGGGCTCACAAATTAAATTACTGAAAATAAAATGTTAGTTTCTAATACTTGGTTGAAAAGCCGTTGCTGGCAATGACTGGCTGAAGTCTTGAACTCCTGGACATCACCAGACGCTGGCTTTCCTCCTTTTTAATGCTCTGCAGCAGTTCAGTTGCTGTTTGTTTGTGGGCCTTTCTTTGTGAAAGTTAGTCTTTAACAGGTGAAATGCATCCTCAATTGGGTAGAAATCAGGTGACTGAGTTGGCCATTCAAGAATATTCCACTTCTTTGCTAGTCCTAGGTTGCTTTGGCTGTATGTTTTGGGTCATTGTCCATCTGTATTATGAAACGCCGCCCAATCAATTTTGCTGCATTTGGCTGGATTTGAGCCAGCAGTATGTCTCTGAACACCTCAGAATTCAACCAGCTGGTTCTGTCCTGTGTCACATCATCAGTAAACACCAGTGACCCAGTGCCACTGGCAGCTATGCATGCCCAACCCATCACACTGCCTCCCCCATGCTTTACAGATGTTGTGGTATGCTTTGGATCATGAGTTGTTCCAGGCCTTCTCCATGCTTTTTTCTTGCCATCATTCTGGTAGAGGTTGATCTTGGTTTCATCTGTCCAATGAATGTTCTTCCAGAACTGTGCTGCTTTTTTTAGATGTTTTTTAGCAAGTCCAATCTAGCCTTTCTATTCTTGAGGCTTATGAGTGTCTTACACTGTGCAGTGAACCCTCTGGATTTACTCTCATGCAGTCATCTCTTTGTGGTAGACTTGAACAATTACATGCTTACCTCCTGGAGAATGTTTGTAACTTGGCTGGCTGCTGTGAAGGGGTTTCTCTTCACCATGGAATTAATTCTGCCATCATCCACCACTGTTGTCTTCCGTGGACGTCCGGGTCTTTATGCGTTGCCGAGTTCTCCAGTGCTTTCTTTCTTTCTTTCTCAGGATGTACCAAACTGTAGATTTTGCCACTCCTAATATTGTAGCAATTTCGTGAATGGGTTTTTGTATGTTTTCACAGCTTAAGGATGGCTTGTTCCACCTGTTTGCATTTGACCGCATGTTGTCTTTACAGCATTATCTTCCAAATGAAGCAGCACACCTCAAATCAACTCCAGGCCTTTTTTTTAATGTTTGATTGATAATGACAAAACAAAGGAATTGCCCACACCTGCCCTTGAAATGGCCTTTGAGTCAATTGTCCAATGACTTTTGGTCCCTTTTAAAATAGGGTGGCACATGTTTAGGAGCTGAAACTCCTAAACCTTTCATCCGGTTTGAATGTGGACACCCTCAAATGGAATCTGAGAGTCTGTACTTTATGTCCATGTGTATTATAGAACTATAGTTGGAATATGTTTCATTAAACAAGTAAAAAAACAAACGTGTTAGTGTCCAAATACATATGGACCTAACTGTGTGTGTCCTCTGTCCTTCCAGAGTATCTGGATGAGCTGAAGCAGTACAGCCCCACCTACACCCAGTGGGCGGAGTCAGAGGAGGAGCTGTCACAGCCACTGAAGGCCATTGCTAGCTGTGTGGAGCGATGCAGTAAGGAAACAGAAGAGCAGATTCACCATCTGTCGGAGGTCCTGGTCCCCACGCTGCACGAGTACGTCCTCTGTGCTGAGACAGTGAAGGTGAGGCCAGAACACACTACTCACATCTGACCTTGAGCGGATTTAGGCAAGAGAGGGGAGAGGAAGGAGGAAGAGACAGATTTCATCTTCAGCCAGCAGTGGCTCTACTCACTTTGACTGATTAGACCCGTTGTCAGCTTGAGGTTTTATCCAGATTAAACAAACAACAACAATATGACTACATTGTGCTTAAAAACTAACAAGGTCGTCACGTAGTTTCAGTCAACTACTTCTCCAATCCTTCATGCTTGTTGAAGATGTTCAGCTGTTCAATTAACATAGCCAATTAGTCTTAATTATTAATTAATATAACATAATTATTCCAATATTATAAAGACACATGATCCTCATATGCTTTAACATTCTGTAGTCTGTCCCTGTTTTTAATGCTATAAGGCCATTTTCCATAACTCTGCACTAAGTCTTCTGTCCTGCACAGAGACACTTCAGAATTGCAAAATGCTCAAATCTATGTTCTTCGTCTGTTCCTCTATTGCAAGAAATTCAGCTTCTCACAGTTTGTCATGTAAACATATTCCATATTGTCCCTATAAACACTGGTCTGCCACAACAATAAAATCACTTACAGATGAAGGGAATAACAGTGATTATCTCGTTATAATGAAGAGTGTGAGGCTTATATTTACAAAACCTCACCAACATTGACTGTACATGAAGATGGCTCCTCAACAGAGAGTGACTTCTGGAAAATGAAAATGACTTGAAAATAATTCTTTACTGGTGTGTGCTAGGCTGTGATGAGACGCAGAGACAACATCCAGGCTGAGTTTGAAGCCAAGAACGAGGCCCTGGTGTCCAGAAAAGTCGACCAAGAAGCAGTAAGTATGAGTGATATCATTTTACATCCACGCAAATTGAGAGAAAATCTGACACACACACACACACACACACACACACACACACACACACACACACACTTCTTCTCCCTCCCTGCATCCCCCTGAGCCAGTCAATGTGTTTGTACACCTTCCAGTCCCAGAGATTAGGTGTAATAAAGGGAAGTGAGGGCCTCTCTTCACCTCATATTGGGGAGGAAAAAGGGCTCCCTGTGAGGATTATCTAAATAACCAGGCTTGTTGGCTAGAAGGCAGTCCTCAGCTCAGTGTCAATATGATTTCACACCATAATCCAGGCAGCCAATCGTAGTGTAATGAAAATTTCCATATCCTTTTTAGATGATGAATTGCTTCACAATGTCAGAACGCAAAGAGTGAAGATGGAAAGTTAGGCAAACAAAGAACAGTTCTATTTTAGGGAATGTTACTTGAGGTGTTTGCATCTGTGTGCAGTATATATGAGTGTTTGTTGATTTGCAGGTGTGTATCCTCCTCACCCAGCTAATATCAAAATCCATCTGTGAGGTTTTAGTTAAGAAGTGGGACTGATATTTCCCCCCACAGACTTATATTGTATTCCTGCTTTAATTAGCTGTGAGTGTGTGTGTGAATGATCCAGCTTTAATTCCATCCTCTAGCTTCTAATGCACATCAGCCTACTGCTGTCTTCAGCAGATGGTAGTAATAAGAAGGAAAATGTCACATGCCTTCATTAAAGTTTCCACTGGTAGTTTAGTCAAAAGATGGATGTGAGAACAAACTGAGCTAAATGAGAGCCTTTCATTTAGCTTTTATTTAAAGTCTTCCCTCTCTGCTCATTAATTAAACCCATAAAAAGCATCTCTGTGAGTCATAGTTATATATTTCTCTATAGCAGGAATGTCAAACTCATTTTAGTTCAGGGGCCACATTTAGCCCAATTTGATATGAAGTGAGCTAGAGCAGTAAAATCACAGCATAATAGCCTAGAAATAACCACAACTCCAAATGTTTCCTTTGTTTTAGTGCAAAAAAGTACATTCTGGCAATGTTCACATTTAATGAACTGTCTTTTTACAAAACATTATGAACAACCTGAAATTTCTGAAGTAAAATAAATTCTATTTCAACAACATTATGCCTCAGTTTATCAGCTACACATTACAACTTCCAGATCACAGAGTGTCTACAAAGAAACACAAAACATTTAGTCACAGCTATCTGGAACTGAATGATACTGTGTTTTAGTTTATGATCAAAGCGACAAAAGTCAGACAAAAAGCAACAAAAACGAGGCATAATATTACAAAAATGAGACGCAAAACGACAAAAGCGAGAAACAAAATGACAGAAAATTGACAAATGACATGATACAAACCAAAGATAAAAAAAAAATTAGACCATAAAGTTAGAAAGCAACAAAAAATGGACGAATGACAAAAAATTGGAAACAAAATGACAAAAAATAGACTAACAACACAAATGAGACAAAAAAACAGAAAACAACAAAAAAAACAAAACAATGAATAAAGCAAAACATAAAATGACAGAAATAAGACAAAAAACACGAGCGAGACAAAACGGAAACACAAAACAACAAAAATAAGAAACAAAATGACAGAAACATGGGACAAATGACAAAAGTCAGTCAAAAAAAATACAAAAAACAACAAAAACAAGACAAAAAATGAGACACAAAATGACATAAGAAGAATGAAAAAGCTAGCATTTTAGTTTATGATCAAAACAACTTATGAAGGTCTAGAAATTATTTTAAATTTATAGTTTTACAAATTTACAATTCACAGTTAATGTCTTCTCCATAATTTCTACACTTTACAGAGTCATCCTGCGGGCTGGATTGGACCCTCTGGTGGGCCGGTTTTGGCCCGCAGGCCACATGTTTGACACCCCTGCTCTATAGCATGTGGGACGGACAGATGGGTGCATTTTCTCAGTCATCACTGCATAGGCTAGTAGTCCTAAAATGTACCTGCATAGCAAACCTCAACTTGTCATACAGAAATATTTCATTGCAATAAAAACTAAATTTAGTTGCCAGTCTGACTTGAATGAGTAGTCAATTTAAGGAAACGTGTGCTCCTGACAGCCTGTACTGTAGCAGCAATCTCAGGTCCATGCATATCACTAAATGTTGAGACAGATGTTTCATGACATGACAGACTAATAGCCTAATGGACTTGTATTTTTAGATATGACCATCTATTAAGTCATAATTGGGCAGCATGCAGCATGTAGCATGACTTAGAGGCCAGACACACAAAACACATGCGAAGACTTCAGCTGTTGACATGTTGGCAGCATGTGTCGTACAACATCACTGTCTGCTGCAGACTAGGACAGACATGAACAGCCATACACAAATAAATGTCAGCGATGAGCAGCAATTTAGACCTGCACTGACAGACAAAATGAGAATCTTTCTGAGCTTCAGACATCATGAAATGGAAGTTCTTACCTTTGTATAGTGATCTTTATTGGACAGAAATTCTGGGCTTTTTATAAGTCAACTGTTCCAGTGGCAGATTGAATGTGTATCTGTTGCCGGTGTCAGCCAGGAGGGGGCACTGTGGCTCTAGTTTAACAGCACACCGTTTTATTTCTTCTCACCAACAGAGCGATAGTGGATAAAAGTAATGTTGTAATTGTGGTGCATTTCTGTGTCTTACACATGTCTCGTTTTCCACAATCCCATGAGTTCTTGAAGGCTCTCAAACCCCTTTTAGGCTGCAGCATGGAACATTGCAGGGTTCATCAATCCATTAAGGTGATGGCAGTCTGTCATCCAAGTCCTTTCACATGTAGGTCGCTTTTTTGTTGATGTTGCTTTGCCCTGTGTTCCGCATGTGATAATTGTCATTTTTTTCTTACTCTACTCTAATCATTTCATTGTCACTAAACTATGAGCTATTACATTGTGCATTACAACACAATGTCCACTTATTTGTAATTCTAAATTTTATACAGGGGTTGTGTAGTAACCTTCTGTGTGGAATACATTCAGAGAAATAGATCATATTTCTTTATAAAACTGGAGAGCATGATTGCTGTAATTAAACAACACTAATACCATACCTTGATGGTGTGGACCCACCGTTATTACGAGGTCATTATTAGTGACTACCAGTACTTTTTTGTTCATTCTGTAATTATGTTATATGACTTTTCTTGTGCCATCTGATTTGTAAAAACTAATATTAAAATTGAAAATTAATATGAAAACCGTATATGTACATATAATTATATACATGTTTTTCTAATAATATGCTCCGTCTAATTGTGATTATTATCACATAAAAATTCAGAATTGTTTACCATCCACACTGTTGCCCAAAATACTGAAATGATTCACTGTCATTATTAGTGTTGAAACTTAATTTTCACTTTTTCATTTCAAGCAAGTTTATATATATATATATATATATATATATATATATATATATATATATATATATATATATATATATATATATATATATATATATATATATATATTAGTGCCAAAACACAAGATATGTAATCTTAAAGCACCTAGTCAAGACCTTATAGTATTACAATTACCCGTGTTTATTAAATTGTACTTCAACACTGTCAGACTGGTTGTTATAGGGACAGTTTATTAATGGTAATATTAACCCTTTGATGCACAGCATGGGTCAAAAGTGACCCATATTCAATGGGAAATGGGTATCTCTTGACCCATGTTCTGCATCAAAAGGTTGATTAATTTACTCAAAGACTTGGATCGTAAGCCTGAAACTCCCTGGAAAATCTTGCTGACTTCCATGCTTCTAAGGTCACACCTCACTATGCTGATGTACCCACTGATTGTATTGTCACAACTAGAGATAGACAAACCATGAACCAGTGACAGGACCCTGGAGGATGTGCCGACAGGTAGCACGGAATACCTTTACTGTTCACGTTGCAGTATGTGGAAGCTACAACACATTGTAAGCTAGTCTTGTATAGATGGGCTTGGGGAGGCAGCTATAGGCCAAAAACACTCCGACTTGTTTGTATTTCTTTAAACCAATCACAGTTGCTTTTGGCAGAGCTAAGCAAAGTTTGCAGTGACAATGTTCTTTGCAATATAGTGATGGGGGCATTGTTTTAGTGCAGCCTGTGCACACAGAGGCTGATTCAGTAGAGAACAAAAAAAAAAAAACAGCAGGACCGCCTCGGCTAAACTTGAAATGTTCAGTGTAGTAGGTTGCTGCCTGATGGTTCTTGTTTCTGTAATGAAGGAGATTCTTTTGAATTACAAAACAAAAACTTCATCCCACATCTGATAACAACCAACACCACTTGTACACAATGTTAGGCTGAAAACAATCTGTCAGTTACATTTGTTTTACTAAACAGATGGAGTTTTCAGACTATGAAGTGTGCTCCCTGGAAGTGTTAGGTCATTGCCTTGTGTGTTTGGCTTGCAGCTACAGGAGGAGGTGGATGGTTTAGCGGACCGGGTGGAGTTGGCCAACAATGCCTTACGTGGAGACTGGTCCCGCTGGCAGAACGGCATGAGAACTGACCTCAGATCGGCCTTTATTTCCACCGCTGAGAAGAATGTGGAGCACTACGAGAAGGTGAAGTCAAGATTCAGACCAAAGGAAACACTTTAGATGTGATCACACTGTAAGATCACTGAATATTAAAACTGTACTTTATAACTTTGGGTAAATATTTAATTCCGATTAATTGGGCTTAATGGAGCAAAAATTGTGTTAATGTAGTGTGACTCAGTTTTTAGGATGGATTTTGATTTGGAGCTGATTTCAATTTAAAGAAGGTCATCAGTCGTCTAAGAAACACCTTCTGTCACATATTTATGTAATAGTTGCATGAATGAGGAAGAAGGTGGCAGCACAGACATTCAAATCAGCAAGAGGAAGTGGGACACAGAAGAGGTTGACTTGGTAATTTAAGGTAACAATAATTAGTAGTTAGTTACCATGTCTAAACAACATGGGCTTTAAAACAGAACGCACCTAGCTGCCAACACTGTTTTCTTTCTGACACTGAATGACTGTGGGTAAACCACCTGATGTGACGACCACATGCTTTACAACCCAGCCACATGTTTGGAGCTGAAAGTTGCAACTATTTACAAATACTGATGATATTAGCATAATTTCTCAGATCAGCCTCCAGACAAGCTCATATTTAGCTCGAGATGTGGAAAAAGAATCTAAGGAGGAACACTCACTTTGCTGAGCTGAGTATACAGAAATGTATCTCCTATAAGCAGCTTGGATCAAATAACCTCGAGTGTGAAATTAGTTTACCCATTTCGGTGTCATGAAAGCTGCAGGAGGTTGCTATACAGCAGGGCTACATACAAAACTGCACCATAGACCACACTATTGTTACTGCTGGAGACATAACAACAGACCACAATGCTCCACTTCTTACCCTTTTGTTGATTTTTGAGGTGAAATGAAGCAAATATAACCCCCGCAGCAAACAGACACTGTTTTGTCACGCACTGTCACTTTTCATTTCATTAACCTAAAGTAATTAAAGCAAAACAGTCATTGTGGTATGATCCAGCATTTGGGCAACCTTACTAAAGTCCCTTTTAAGCATGCACCCTTTTCAAACGTTGCCTCGATAGTCTCACAAGATCAGACCTAGTAGCATTTCCATATGACTTTCTACACCATACATGTCTAAACTACACATCATCATATTTCTGGATAGACTTTCTCCATATTTCAGCACCAATGTTGGTCCAAAAACCTCACAGAGAGCAAAAGACACAGTTTGCTAAATTAACAAGACACATTTATGATTCACTTTCTTCAATGATTTTACATTTATTTCACACTGAAATGGCCGAAAAATATAACTTAACCGTGATGAAGACAGAGGCTATACAGGGTCAGATTAATGAGACTCACCAGTACTGAATACAATTTGGGTTTTGACAAAATGTTGAGAGAAGTTGAAGTTTAGCTTGTTGCTTGCAGCTGTTTGTAGGAGTCTTTCCTCTGAATACCTTCAAAATCAGGCAGTAGCAGGATCCATATCAACACATCCACAGCAAGCAACTGCACTACTTCTAATTCTAAACTAACCTGACATGGAGACAGGATTGATCAGGATCTATTGGTAAAAAACACTGTGTACTTTTCTTCTTATTCGTCATCAAGTGTTTTTATTTTGCTGTTGGTAAAGTAGTAGTTGTAGTGGATTTCTATCAGATATGGACAACAGTTTCAGTGTTTACATTATCATAAGTAAATGATGGAATGCAGCTATTTGGGCAGTTTGATGAGCTGATATTAGTTTAGATGAACTAATATCAGCTATAGGTTAGTTTTGATGAAGCAGCTATGTTACATATCCCATATCTGAAAAGTTGTCAGGTTAGTATTTATTAACCACACCTCTCCAACCCCAGCCCGCTTGGCACATAACACAGATGTTGACTATTGTGATGAGGTGTCAGGTGAGAACAAACAGTTTTATCTGGAAATGTTCCTGCTCCTCCAGATCTTGTCTAGGCTTCCACAACTTCCCTTTACTGTCATTCCTTAATGGCATTTCAAACTGTGGAAATTGCAAGCTGGAAATTTTCTGACATCTTTTTATAGCCTCCCACTGCTTTGTCGGCATCCGTTAGCTTCATTTTCAGACTAGACTCCTTTGGATTGGTCGTGGGAGCTAACTGAAGCAAGTTCTATTAAGACCAGTCAGAGAATTTAATTTTTCATACTGTATTCTTCTTCTTTTGAGAATTGGCAAAAACAAACATGCTTGCTGTGTCTTTTTTTGATAACCTGAGTGAAAATGATTGCAATATAAACAGAGAAGAGAGGAGTGTAAGAGAATGAACCTAAGAGGAGAGAAGAGCAAGTTGCGATGTAGAAGAGACAGTGCTATATCCAGATTAACGAGCAGGCAGCCTAGCAGAGACAGGAGGGAATTAGAGTTTGAGAAAAGAACAATGGAGGCAGCTGGAAGGAGAGCGCATGAAACAACGGAGCTGTTACGGTAACAGGCGTTTACTCGTTATAGGTTTTGTTAGTCAGGCTGGAGTTAAAATATGCATTTAGGATAGAAATGTGCTTTTATTGGCTTCATGAAAAAATACACAGTCAGCTGATCTGTTTCCACGTGATCAAGGATAATTAGGCATTTTAAAATGTGCTAAAAAACAGAAAAACACTAATCAGACATGTTCCTGATAGTTTGATCTGAATGCCTCCTAGTTGTTCGAGTGAGGTGAAGCGGTCAAGCACAAAAAAGTCCACAGCTGGGACTGACTGTGCAGAAGACTTTTTAGTCTGTGAAGTCCATGTTTGGACTTCTTTCTTTGGGCCTTTTTATGTTTTAGTACATAGGACAGTAGAGAGTGACAGGAAACGTGGGGAGAAGAACAAATGACCGTCGAATGGACTCCAAGCCATATAATAACGTTCCTCAGACCGACATCTTTCATAAGACTAATCAGAATGCAGTCTATAGCTAACTACTTTGCTGTGGCATTTGTTAGCTCGTCTTGTTTTAGTTTATCTCCCTTTCTCTCAAATGCTGCATCCAACTTTCATAATAATAATAATTTTAAAAAACTGTGCTAACATGTGATAAAATGATTGTCGGCGTTAATGAATTAATGTGTTAACATGGCCAGCCCTAGTTTTAATAGCTGACACCATTTTTGTTACCATTCAGCAAATACAAAACATGTTAATCTCAGATGCTTACACATCTCCATTTAAAATGACCATTCTGAGCAGCGGTAGATATGTCAGTTATAGCTAATTAATGTTAACCCCTAAACCTCAAAACCCGCCAGCGAGCTCGAAATTCATGTTAAAGAAATCACAGAAAAGACACCATTTCTCAGAGCAAGGAACAGTAAAGACACAGAACTGTCAGACTTTCATCTTTCCAACAGTGATTGGTTCTGTCAGGAACATTAATCAAATCTAACCTTAAAGTCATGATATTTCATCAAGATCACTTTATTCCATATGCCTCATTTTTATACTTGACAAAAATAAAGCACCAGAGCCTGTGAATAACGAAGCATTCTGCTGTCGTCGGCACCATGGAGAAGCCATTCCAGACTCAGCTGCGAGCAACAGCTACTGGACAAAAAGTCTTTTCAGCTGAACAGCCACAGTTGTGCTCAGAATCAGAACCAGAAATACTTTATTGATCCCAGAGGGTAAATTACTTATGTTACAGTTTCAAAGTCAGAAATATAAAAAAGGACAACATAGATAGAGAAACATAAGTAGAAAAATATGTTCTGAAAATATACACATAAGTAGAAACATTATAAGCATAAATGCAGAATGTGCTTTTCCTAAAAAATAAAATGTAAGTATACAGTGTAGTATCTAGTGTGTTAATGCACAGAGTAATAAATAGCATGTTACTGCACAGAGATACGTAGTTATTGCACCAAGTTATTGCACATTATTGAGTGTTAGCTCAAGAAGTGAAGTGAACTCAGAAATTTGAAAACTGCTGGCACTGAGACATAATGAGTCCAGTCTATTGACTCAGAGAGCCTGACCCTCAGAATGAGGAGTTCTACAGTTTGATGGCCACAGGCAGAGATGATCTCCTGTGGTGCATCTTGGTGGGATGAGTCTATGACTGAATGAGCTCCTGTGGCTGACCAGCATGTCATGGAGTGGGAGGGACACGTTGTCCGAGATGACTTGCAACTTAGACAGCATCCACTGTCAAAGAG